>NC_041391.1:352387607-352409193 GCF_002162155.2 Triticum dicoccoides | reverse complement strand
ACAACATTTGAATGTACATAGTACGAGACTTAATATCGATGTTTCAATTCGGTGTACATTGTAAGATTTGAACCAAGGACCAGGCATACGGGTAATTATTTCGAATTCGTGCCATACTAAGTTTCGTAAAGTTAACATTGACTCAATTTGTTGTGCTTTTTTGTAGGTCATATGTTTGAATCCATCCAAAAGTTTTCTGACTACCATGGTGTTCATCATATACATATTAATTTGTATTAAAAAGTAGCGTGGATACAGTGAAATGCGAAATCCATGTTAGAATTGGAGATCGCTACGTGACACACACTCTAATTAAAATAACTAACTACGTGACACACACTCTAATTCAAATAACTAATTATGTGACACACACTCTAATCCACGTTAGCGTGGGTACCATTTCGATTTTTTTTCAAATAACTCCTCATTAATTAACTTATAGTACTCCCTCTGTTCACTTTTATAAGACCTTGAAGACATTTTCAGACAATGTGCAAAATAGTTCATTTTAAGTTGTCTGAAACGACTTACAAAAGTGAACAGAGGGAGTATCTCATTTCAAATGACTAATTATTGCAAGGGAAACACGGGCATGGTAATACATACTGATTCGTTTGCAAATGAAAGAAGATTCGTTTGCATTCTCAAATGTAGGCGCACCAGGCAGACCAGGGCCGTGTCGGGGTGGACGCTGCTTCGGTGCCTTAAAGGCAACTGCCTTTGGGTCACTGACATGTGGGCCAGCCACCTGTTGGGCCCACATGTCATGGACACAAAGGCAGCTGCCTTAAGGCATCGAAGCATAGTCCTGTCGGGGTGGTCGCGTGTGTCGGACGGACGAATAGCACCCAGCCACCCCCCCCCCCCCAAAAGGACGACGACAAAATAAGTTCGCGCTTGCACGTTTCGGATTGAAATATCTGGCGGCCCCAATTCCAGCCCTGCAAAATCTCTCTTCTCCACTGTCCCCTTCCACGCCCAGATTGCTCAAATCCCTAATTCGCCGCCAACCCAAGCAAAGTTCGAATCGCCCCTCGTCTCGTCTCTTTCCCCACCGTTCCCCACCTCTATGCCGGACGATGACGATGAAGACGACGGTCGCGCTTCACCACCGCACCGGAGCTACCTCATCTACGCCCTCGTCCACCGCACCAGGCGGTCCACCGACAACGCCGGCCGCCGCAACCGACGTGCCTCACAGACACCGAGTTCCACCGCATCAGGTCCGCTTCACTGACACCGTCTCCCAGCTCACCGGGGCTACTACACCGAGCACATCGTTGCACCTCCGCCCCCCGAGGCTGTTGGGGCTTCACCAATGGTCTCGTCCACCGCATTGTAGCGCTCCGCTGCCACTCAAGATCTGCATCCGAGCACGGCTAGCCAACGCCAGCGCATTACCCTCGACGGCTCTGAAGTGACCCGCACTCTAGCTAGGCGAGCATGCCCAAACGCCGGCCCGAACTAGGTATCCACACATCACTCCCTTATGCACTGTTCGGATGATGTTTGGATATCCTTTCCCTGCTCTCTTTGCTTACACGCCTATGCAACTCTGACTTAAACTCTTATTTCTTCTGGAGATATCATCTGAAACAAGCAAATCCATTTTTTAGCAAAGCATGACGGCGCTATGGGATCTGGTACACATCCTGCACACCCGTATAACCTTGTAAGTATTTGTCCTCCGGTACAACATCAAGGTCGATTCCTCTTATTTGATCAACCATTCGCCGTGTCAAAAAGGCAGAGGGGGGATGCAAGGAGCACAAGGCCTGCACATCCAAGCAAGTGGTAACATGGACTTGTACATGGAACATCCCAAGCGCAAGCAGAGCTGCAATGAGCCTGTACAACGAGCAAGCGTAAGTCCCTGCATTTCATTTAATTCGTACTGGCATTTGTGTATGATTTGTGTGCAGTGGCTGATCCACGAATTCAAGTTACCAGGGGCGAACATTTAACTTAAAAAATATGAAGGCACTTGCACTCTGGAAATCAACATAACTTGAGAAATGTGAAGCTACATGCACTTTGAAAACCAGCTAATGATCCAAAGTAGTTCAGATTATAAACATTAAATGATGCAAGCACCAAAAAACACAAAATGCAACATGGTGTACAAGGACTACAAACATGGTTTGTACCTGCCTGAATTATTCGTTCTCTGGATGAAAATATCGAAGTGTAATTGCACGTATAACCAGTGTGCAAACTACATGTCAATATATCTATCCTGCACAAGTATGCCAATAGTTTCAAACAACAGATTAGAAAAGTATTTATGCTATGTTTCCATGATACGAGGACTTTCTGGTAGATGGCCTTGACGTTTCCTCAAGCTATGAAAATGCACTATAATTTGCTTGTCATCAATGCCTGCAAATCTCTGTCTCTCCCAACATAGTAGATCATCATTAGACACTAAATTCTTCAATGAGCTTGCAAAATGCTTGCATTAGATCCCTCATTAGACACTATATGTTCATCACCAGGAGCATGTAAAATGTTTGCATCAAATACTTCATTAGCAGTCTGTTCATTAGACACTTCAGGCTGAAGAACAACATGAGCTTGTATGTTTGCACCGGAAACTTGATTAGATACATCAGATTCAGTCAGTTCAGTATTGATTGGGGGAGTTATAAAATAAGTAGAAATTGGTTTCATTTTCTCATAGATTCCCTACATACAAGCAGTTTTACAACACCGTCAGGTTTAACTATTGGCCAGAAATTGAAGAGTTGAATTAGATATAATCAGGGATGTGATGTACCTGCTCATTACGCATGCTACTCTTGCAAGCTGCGACTGTCCGTTTGCGCAAGCTCGATGCCATGCCCGTGCTGCCGCTGCTGCCTCCCACGCAGGCTACACCCAGGGTTGGATCTTCATCTTCTTGTCCTTCCATTCGCTTGAAGCCCGGTGACCGCCCTCCAACGAGGGCGCGAGGAAGTGCTGTGTCGGTCTGTCCAGCGGCGGTTAGGTTAGGAGCGAACCAGACTGGAGGCTGGAGCGAATGAATTGGGATTTTTCCTATTGTCGATCGATATAGGAGGTGCTCGTTTGGGCCGCGAGCCTGCTATAGGACCTGCCTTGCACTTATGTTTTTGGCCCATCCAAATTGAAACATTTTTCTTCATTTTTTACATTGCCTGCTCGTGCGTTGGGACGAACAAAACTAGCGTGGGCCAACCTGGACGACTCAAACTAGGTGCACACTTTCCAGCCACCTGAGGCGGCCGCCCATACCAGCCCCTATGGTGGCGTCGCCCCTTTTTGCATGTATGATTGGATAGTGAAAATTATTCCAGTGCCGCTTTTGATTTACCCACAGAATGGTTGAATTGCTTGTGTCTATGAACTAAGTTCGTCAATAATGTGAAGGATGTCAGTCTTTTCATCCTATTGTAGATTGCTTAGATCTCGATATGCTAAAAGTAATCGCATGAAATATACAGTAAAAGCCAGTGTGATGTGTGTGGCTACAACTAGTCTGACTACACGTCCTCATATAACATATCAAGGATGCACCATCTTACCAGATTAACCATTCGACTTATCCATGCAGTGTGGGAAGAAAGAAGTATTGGGACTGCCTATCCAAGCAATTGATGCCATGGACTCCTTCATACAACCTTGTAAGCGAAAAAGAAGTTGCAGTGTGCCTATACAAAGAACTAGCGTAAGTTCAGTTACCTGCTTCTCGGAATTTTAGTTAGCCACTTATTGCAAAATTGTTCAGTTACGTTGCTTGGCTTAATTTAGTTTGCTATTGATTATATAATGCCACAGCCTGTTAATCATATTGTAGACTGCGCCTATCTATGTGTTTGATACTTACTGTTAAGAATTACCTGTTTGCTTTAACTTAAAGGGACAATTGCATTTTTACCCCTAGTTGGTTCCTACCCACGGGTTTTGCCCTTACTTTTCGAGCTTGCTCAGTTTTGCCCTTACTTTTTCCATCGAGGTCCCTCGAATGCCCTTTGACCGTTTCACCAAAACTTTGAAAATTCATAACTAATTCATATCAACTCAGAAAATGCAAATAAGATATCAAAATGTTCAGATAAACATTACCTTTATGAGCATATCATTTGCATTCAGGAAAAAAGCATCATTTAAACTACCCGAGGTAATTAATGTTATTAACATTATTAAAAATAAATAGGTATAAACAATATTTTTTTGTGAATAAAAATTATATGCAAATGTAGGTGATGTTTTCTGAACATCCTGATACCTTATTTGCATTTTCCTGAGTTCGTATCAACTTGTTATGAAGTTTCCAAATAATGGTCAAAGTTGTTAGAACATTCATAACAAGTTGATACAAACTCAGAAAAATGCAAATAAGTTATCAGGATGTTCAGAAAACATCACCTACATTTGCATGTAATTTTTATTCATGAAAAAAGTATTGTTTGTACCTATTTATTTTTAATAATGCTAATAGAATTAATTACCTCGGGTTTTTTAAACAATGCTTTTGTCCTGAATGCAAATGATATGCCAATAAAGGTAATGTTTATCTGAACATTTTGATATCTTATTTGCATTTTTCTGAGTTCGTATGAATTAGTTATGAATTTTCAAATTTTGGTCAAACGGTCAAAGGGCATTCGAGGGACATCGATGGAAAAAATAAGGGCAAAACTGAGCAAGCTCGAAAAGTAAGGGCAAAACCCGTGGGTAGGAATCAACTAGGGGTAAAAATTCAATTGTCCCCATATCTACTTGTTTGTTTAACTGCTTTGCTGCTGCAATAGCGGGTTACAATGATGTTAATAACTACTTTTCAGCATCCAATTGAAACTCTTTAATTCCTTGTTTGTTTAACTAGTTTGCTGTTATAACTCCCAGTTGAGATGTTTTGCTAACTTCAACTTTTCTGAATCCAATCGGAACTTTAATGGCAAAATAGGTTAGCCCAAGATCAAAGAGTGAGGTCCCCATGGACGTTGCATCATCCCACAACAGTGGCACCGGCCCAATCATGCATTATGAATTGCCAACTGCTGATGCTCTAGAGGCTAAACTAGTGGTAGAAAGATATTCTGCTTCTGCACTTAGAGATGAAGTTGACATGTTGAGGAAGCAAACAACACAATCCCAAGCAGTACTCAAGACAACCATTAAATATTTGGTAGATTTCAAAATGAATCAAGCTGAGACTGACCAGATTGTTAAGGTCCTGAAGGAAAAAAGGAAATTAAATTCCTACTTGGTAAATCATAGGTGAAATGTTCTTTCCATCGTTGAATAACCTTTGTGTTGTCTGTTCATGTAATCAATCAAACGATTTGTTTTAGAGATCATGTAATAATTGTATTTTTTGTTTTTTGGTTTGTAATTTTATTTGAGCACAAGTCTATATTAATTGATAAGACTCGGAGACATTTCATTTGGATTGCTGTGCCAGACCTACAAATATGCCAATCGGGCTGAATGTGCATTCAGCAATAGTAGTAGTATAGATGGACCATAAGTGGCACACATTGGAAAGGGCCAAGATGCTGGCTAAAAAGGATGCTGTTGTAGCCAAAAAAAAGTACAACGGCCTGGCTTATGTATGTTAGTTGATATTATTGATCCATATACTCTATAAGTGTTTATGTGTCTGTTAGTTCTGTACATTCTTGGTTGATTGACTCGGTATTTGAATCTTGATACATCGCTTGTGTACATATCTAAATGGGAGTACACATTATGTTGCGTGTGACATTTGAGTTGGACATGAAGTGTTCCAAATATTCGAATTCACCTTAAACTGGATTCTAGCTTCTGAATTTGAGTATCGGCATTTGTAAACCATATTCATATATGACAGTGGAATACATCTTTGTCGTCCTTTTGAAGATATATAAAAACACATAGAATGATTTATAAAGATTCATATAGGAATACAAAATGGATTCGAATTTAGTTGCCAGGGTAAACGTGGATGCTTATTGTCCCAAAATTCGAAAGAAGCGGCAAAATGTCCACTCCCACGTCGGCTGCCCAAAGCCAAGTGTTTGGGAGATGGAAATTACTGTCTACCCATTACACCGACAATCCATCGGCCCGATTTCCACTGCTCTAAATAGGGGTAGGTTAGTAACTTCAATTAGACGTGACACGACTGCCTCTAAGCCCATTCCGACACGGCGGGCGTCAAACATGGGCGACAAAACACATTTGATTCAAGCTCGTCCGAAAGACCTCTGTTTCTCCCTCCATTCCCCATTCATACATTGTGGGCGGCAAAACAAACTCGACTCGGCCGAAATCGATGTAGGCAAATATTTTCAATAGGGGCAGGTTTGTAACTTCACTCAGACGTGACACAACCGCCCTACCTGTTAGCCCCGTTCATACACCACGGGCGCCAACCATGGGCACCAACCACCCTCTCCTCGCCCGAAATTGCTCTAGGCAAATATTGGCGAGATGCGAGATTACCGTCCTATCCCCAACCGACGAGACGTCCAAATTTTAAACGGGGGCTAACTTTGTAACTTTCCCATATTTCAGACAGGCGCGTCCCAAAAACATGGTTTCCCGTACCTCTCCCTCCATTTTCCCATCCATACATCGTCCGCGCTAGAACACCCCGTCCCCACACCAGCCTCCGTCCGCCACCCCATCCATCGCCGCCGTCCTCCACCACATCCATCGCCATCGTCCTCCACCATGCCGGAGCGCCTACCAAGACCGTGTCGTCCACTGCTAGAGTTGGACATTTCTCATCCACGGCGACAGACCAATAGCCTTGCATCGCGTCCTCTTGCTACATCGGCGCCGTCATCCTCTTTGCCGGGGCCACTCACACGACCTTCTCTTCCACCGCAACGGGACTTAACCCCCGATGCACCCGTCTACCGTCACAGATCTGCTTCAACGCCACCGATAGCCATCGCACCCCGAATGACTACACGGTGCCGCAAGAGAGGTGGTACTTCATATCTCCTCAACTTTTTGATCTCAACCAGAAAATAGATCTTAACTTTGTTACTATACTTTCTTTTCAGCTCTTAGAATTTAGTTCTTAGTTCGAAGCAAACAATGGATGCTAAATATCATTTCTCCGGTTTGCAGCTTCAAATCTGCCATGGCACAGCCATAATACGGTTTGATTGATCATGCTTAGGGTTTAATTGATCATGTTGGTTCCGTGGTGGTTTCTTTAATAGAAATCGGAGGGGAAACCCTCTTTTGCTAAAAAAATATGCTTAGAGTTTCCCCCTTTTATGATCACTATACGATCAGAATACGTGCTTCGTGTCATAATAACACTGCTCCACTCATCAAGCTAAACAAGCTTAGTTGTTCAAATACGAATCTGATATTATTAAAACAGAGTTGTTTAATTGGTCAGCTAGATGTTCCTAAATTAGTTTCGAAAATGCATGTTCGCCGCTCAGGTGTGTATCTCTACATGGTGCCTACGGTGGGCCGGCCCACCCTAGGATTTTGGGTCGTCCCAGGCCCCGATTCCCCTCTGTTCTATTGCGCGCTTCCGATCTCTACTCGCCCCCAGCCACCTGCCTCGCCGGCGACTTGCCGTCCCCGGGCGGCATGACTCTAGGAGGAGACGCTGGACTAACAGGAGGCCAGGAGCCGCTCGCCCAACAGCGTCACCGCTACCCGGGCGCGCCGCCGTGCCTACCTTCCTAGTCCGTTCAGGGCTCAGGCGTGCAGCACCCACCAAGCCAACCCGATTTATCCTAAGATACGTCCTCAACACTCAACAACCACTCCTCATCACCCATTTTCTAATTGACTCATTACTCATTAGGCAGGACTGTCATTAGGGTTTGTTGTGTGCCCAGTTCTACCTACACTTAATGGTTCAGATGTATTTCGGTAATCTTTAGTACCTCTAAAGTTCACAGGGTTTTCAAAATTCTGGCCCTCGGAATAGACACTAGTCATTTTGGATTGTTGGTCATAGTGACATTGACCCAGATTACTATTGCAAGCCAGGTTTGTTGACAATTTTACTTGTCTTTCTTACTCATTCGATATAATATCCAATTATTCACGTCGATTAGTTGCAAACAATAAGTGCTAGACAAACTTCTTCATTCAGATTTTGGACAGTCTCTTACTGCAGTTACAATTCTGCATACTTGTCCTAGTAAGCTCACAAGTAAATGATTGATTCTAAATACTAGAACTAATCGACGTGAACCACATATATGCTTGCATTGTCATATTTGTTGTCAATATTCTTTTAGGGTGGACCACCCTGTTTCTAAATACTGGAACCGTAGACATGAGTGAATAGTATTTCTCTATGTGATCTCTTCCATCATGTGTGGGCAACGAACACTGCATTGTATAGAAAGAAAGTGTCATTTGCAGCTTTTACATAGGTTTCAATCTTTTACATGGAACACAATCTGCCTCCTTGCTTTGTGTCGCACTACCAACACTCCACCCTTGAAGCTAAACATTATGCCACTCATAATTGCTTTGTTTATTTGTTCAAATACGAATTTCATATGATTCTAATGTTCCTACTTCAGTTTTGAAATGTGTGCCTGCCTTTTATAGAGACAAAAGGGGTTCGTATTTTTGTGTGTGGTCTGGTCTGCACGGTTGGGGAGGTGAACTTTGCATATGCAGGGGTTTATAGGGAGACACTCTCCGAGTTGAATCCGCAATGCATTCCATAGATAATCTGACTACTTTTTATGTTTTCATGAATCTCATATTCTAAACAGCATCATAATGATTATGAGCTTGCGCGCATGAAAAGAATAAAGCAGAAAAATAACATGGCTGTCAAACTTGGCATTAAGGGACTGAAATCAAGTCTGGATGCAATGCAATGCAAACGCTCTCCACCAACAGATTCATGCTCAGAATATGATCCTAACAGTGATTGTGAGCTAGAGGGAGACCTAAGTCAATGTAGCTCCCTAGTGGAGGAGTCAGAGGAAGATGCCCTATCTTATTCACCCATCAAGGTACTTGCTCTAACTTTCCAAGGTTACATTGCTCGCACATATCTTGCAACTGATGCTTTGCATTGCTTCTACTTTTTTGAACTGCCATTAGCTTAGTTTACACATTGTGTATGTGAATACGCCCTGCCTATCCATTTTCAGTACATATTCCATCTGTCATCATACCATATCTATCCATTCAAATGTTGTTCTTGTGTATTAGACGTTCAAAAGGAAGAGGGCGATTGCTGATTGTGAAGGAGCACAAGCAAAGTATTTGGAAAAGGTAGTGGCACCTGATAAATCAAATACCCATTAGGTGTAGTTGCAATATCACCTGACCCACAAAACACCCCAACTCTAGCAGACTCTAGCCCTACTACACTGGTCATTTCTGATGCCCCAACTCAGAAGACCCCAACTGTAGCAAACAATATGATTATGCCAGTTGACATAGCACCAGCTGTACGATGCAAAAAAACCCATTCCAGCAAAGAGTACACCAAATCTAGTTGCCAAATCCCTTTTCGAACCAGAGAGAGCCCCAATTGCAGCAAATAGGACCCCTGTACCATTTCTTCCCAATTTAGAAGACGAAGCTTATGTTGTTGTCAGGAACTTTGTGCGCGTCTTTCCTTCATGGAGAGATTATACCACAGACACAGAACAATTTCCGGTCTTCCTCCGCAACTTACGCGTAAGTAATGTACTAATGTTATTCATTGATAGAGGCAAAGGTGTCCCGTCTTTTGATGAGATGATGGATATCGCTTTGGTGGAAGTCGACTTTGACGATCCGACTACGAACGTGCGAGGACGTCGCACCTTAGCAATCGCTAAACCAACTCCGAGAGGTTATTGACCACGCCGGAGCACAATCAACCTGACCACGAGGGTCTGTTTCCTGCGAGCAAACGAAGAACAAGCAAGAAACTGAGATTGCAATCTGGATATTGCGAATATAAGATGAAAGCTTTATTGATCAAGGTGGGGTTCTGTGACACCTTTGTCTGGTCGTTGAACACAAACGAAGTATGCAAAGTTGCAGCTATGGCGAACTTTAATCTAAACAAAACCCAAAGTCTAAACGATACCCTAAGGGCTGTATATATGGAGGAAGAGGGGGTGAATTTCGTGGCCCTTGGTGGAGGGGTCCGAAACTAACCCTATATCTTGTTTCCCCACACATACGGACTCTAAAAACAGCCTATACTTATGTATTTCGAAATTACATGGGCCTGGCCCAATAATAAGGTGACGCAGCACCTAGAATAGCCTCTGGACGAAATTTATGAAGTGGCATCTTGTATATTTCGTCCAAGGCTTCATGCACTCATTATGGTGGCTTCAAAGTCCTGAAATCATCACTTGTAACTCCGTTCTTGTTCCCCTTGCGCATGCCATCATCTCCATTCTTGTTCTTGCTCCAATGTTCATCCTTCTCCAAGCTAGGCCCTTCATTTGTAAGCAAAACAAATGTATCCAATTTAGGCAGCATCATATTCTCATGAACATTAGAATCATTACCAAGAAACGAAAGTACCTAGTAATTTAGTTGGCGTGTGCGGGCTCTAGTAATTGGTCCATTATGTATAGCAGCAGGGGCTATGGGTGTAACAATGGTATTTATGTCCTCATCATCCTCCCCTTCTTGAAATGAAGTCGTCCTCGACGGAAGTTCATCTTCCTCACCCAAATAAGGCTTCCAATCTGCAATGTTAAAAGTGGGACTAACCCCAAAATCTGCAGGCAGCTCAAGTTTATATGCATTATCATTTATTTTCTCCAACACCTTAAAGGGACCATCAGCACGTGGCATTAGCTTTGATTTGCGCAAATCAAGAAATCTATCCTTACACAAATGTAACCAAACAAGATCTCCAGGTGCAAACACAACATGTTTTCTACCCTTATCTCCAGCAAGTTTATATTTAGCATTCATACGCTCAATGTTTTCCTTAGTTAACTCATGCATTTTTAAAATCAATTCAGCACGTTCTTTAGCATCAAAATTAACCTTCTCCAAAGATGGAAGAGGCAACAAATCAATAGGTGCACGAGGTAGGAAACCATACACAACTTCAAAAGGGCACATCTTAGTAGTAGAATGCAATGAACGATTATAAGCAAATTCAATATGAGGCAAGCATTCCTCCCACATTTTCTTATTATTCTTCAAAAAAGCCCTAAGCATAGTAGACAATGTTCTATTGACTACTTCAGTTTGTCCATCAGTTTGGGGGTGACAAGTAGTACTAAAAAGCAGTTTAGTCCCCAACTTAGCCCATAAACATCTCCAAAAGTGGCTAAGAAATTTAGTATCACGATCTGAAACAATAGTATTTGGCACACCATGCAAGCGAATAATTTCACGAAAGAACAAATCAGCAACATTAACAGCATCATCGCTTTTATGACATGGTATAAAGTGTGCCATTTTCAAGAATCTATCCAACAACAAATATGCTATGCCTCCCCTTCTTTGTTCTAGGTAAACCTAAAACAAAGTCCATAGATATATCCTCCCAAGGAACACTAGGTACAGGCAAAGGCATATATAAACCATGAGGATTGAGTCGTGACTTAGCTTTTTGACATGTAGTGCAGCGAGCAATAAAACGCTCAACAACCCGTCTCATCTTTGGCCAAAAGAAATGTGTAGCAAGTACGTCCTCCATCTTCTTCACGCCAAAGTGTCCCATTAGTCCTCCTCCATGCGCCTCCTGCAACAACAAAAGACGAACGGAGCTAGCTGGAATGCATAGCTTGTTAGCACGGAACACAAATCCATCATTAACGACAAACTTGTTCCATGTTCTTCCTTCTTTACAATTCTGCATTACATCTTTAAATTCAGCATCATGCACATATTGATCTTTGATGGTCTCCAAACCAAATATTTTGAAGTCAAGTTGTGAAAGCATAGTATAGCGACGAGACAATGCATCAGGAATAACATTTTCTTTACCCTTCTTGTGTTTAATGACATAAGGGAAAGTCTCAATGAATTCAACCCATTTAGCATGTCTACAATTCAGTTTAGCTTGACTTTTAATATGTTTCAAAGATTCATGATCGGAATGTATAACAAATTCTTTGGGCCATAAATAATGTTGCCATGTTTCTAAAGTCCGAACAAGAGCATATAATTCTATATCATAAGTAGAATAATTCAGACTAGGCCCACTCAATTTTTCACAAAAGTATGCAACAGGTTTTCCATCTTGTAATAACACACCTCCTAATCCAATTCCACTAGCATCACATTCAAGCTCAAAAGTTTTATTAAAATCAGGAAGTTGGAGTAAAGGAGCATGTGTCAACTTATCTTTCAATACCGTGAAGGCTTCTTCCTGTGCGGTACCCAAAACAAAAGGCACATCCTTCTTTGTAAGCTCATTGAGAGGTGCAGCAATGGTGCTGAAATCTCTCACAAAACGCCTATAGAATCCAGCGAGGCCAAGAAAACTCCTCACTTGTGTGACCGTTTTGGGCTGCGGCCAACTCTCAATAGCTTCAATCTTGGCTTTATCAACTTCAATTCCCTGTGGAGTAACAACATAACCAAGAAAAGACACTCGGTCGGTGCAAAAGGTGCACTTCCCAAGGTTACCAAACAAACGTGCATCACGTAGAGCAATAAAAACAGCACGTAAATGTTCCAAATGTTCCTCCAAAGATCTGCTATAAGTCAATATGTCATCAAAGTGAACTACCACAAATCGTCCAATGAAAGCACGTAAAACTTCGTTCATTAATCTCATGAAAGTACTAGGTGCATTAGTTAACCCAAAAGGCATGACTAACCACTCATATAATCCAAACTTAGTTTTAAATGCTGTTTTCTATTCATCCCCCAATTTCATACGAATTTGATGGTATCCACTACGCAAATCAACTTTGGAGAATATTATAGAGCCACTCAATTCATCAAGCATATCATCTAGCCTAGGAATGGGATGACGATAATGAATAGTAATATTATTAATGCCTCTACAATCAACACACATACGTGATGTACCATCCTTTTTCGGCACTAGAATAATAGGAACAACACAAGGACTAAGGGATTCGCATATATAACCTTTGTCGAGCAGCTCTTGTACTTGACGCATAATCTCCTTCGTCTCCTCTGGATTGGTACGGTATGGCGCAAGGTTTGGAAGTGAAGCACCGGGAATTAAGTCAATCTGATGCTCAATCCCTCGAATAGGCGGTAATCCCGGTGGCACGTCTTGTGGAAAGACGTCAGCGAACTCCTGCAAAATGTTAGTGACAGCAGGAGGCAAAGAGGAAGGCACGTCCTCGAATGAAAATAATGTCTCTTTGCACACAAAAGCATAACAAACAGATTTGCTGAAATCTAGCTCATCAATATCAGATTTGGTGGCAAATAAACATGCACTTTTCAATTTTATTTCAGAAGCAACACTAGATGGTTTATTATTAGGCTTCATTTGTTGCTCAAATTCTTTTGCCACAATCTGATTTTCGGTCTTATTCTTCTCCTGTTTTGCTTTATTAGCTCTATTAATATCATCTTTCAAAATAAAATCAGGAGTCATAGGAAGCAAAGTAATATTTTTATCCTTATGAACAAGAGTATACTGATTGTTTCTACCATGGTGTACAGAATTTTTATCAAATTGCCATGGTCTACCAAGTAATAAGGAACATGCTTGCATAGGTACCACATCACAATCAACATAATCAGCATACGTAGAGATACTAAAATGCACGCGAACAGTACATGTTACCAACCTTGTCGCTGTTGTTGAACCATTGGATGTAGTAAGGATGTGGATGTGGTCTTGTGGTGAGAGAAAGCTTCTCCACCATCTCCATGCTAGCCAAGTTGTTGCAGCTCCCTCCGTCTATGATGACGTGCACAGAACAATCCTTCACAACTCCCTTGGTATGGGACAAATTGTGCCTCTGATTTTGCTCAGCTTGTGTGACCTGCACACTCAAAACACAATGAGCAACTAAAAAATCATACATGTCAGCGTCTTCAGGAGCCATGTATTGCGTCTCATGATCAGAATCATCTCCACCGTGTTCTTCATGTGTAATAAGAGCCAACGTCTCCTCATCATAGTCACTAGCGGACTCATACCCACCGTCCTCAGTAGCAATCATCACACGCTGAGATTTGCATTCTCTCGCATAATGACCTCTTCCCTTACAACGACGACAAATAATATCACTTGTGTGCCCAGTTGATGCCATGGAAGAAGAAGAGCTCTGTGTAGGCCCGGCAGGTGCGCTCTTGGCAGATAGTGGAGGTTGTGCCTGCTTTCTTGTATCACGGCTGGAGGTAGCAGCTGATGGAGGTGCTGGTGTAGTGGAAGTAGAGGATGCACGCGGTGTCCATGATGAAAGTCGACCTGCAGAAAATTTAGTTCGCGCCAATGCTTGTCGATCCTGCACTTCACGTTCAGCTTTACAAGCAAGATGGAATAAACGAGTGATATTAGTATACTCCTTATACTCTAGAATGGTCTGAATCTCTCTATTTAATCCACCTATAAAACATGCAAGCATAGCTTCATTCTCCTCAACAATACCACATCTAATCATGCCAGTTTGTAATTCCTGATAATATTCTTCTACAGAATTTTTTCCTTGTCTTAAACGCTGCAATTTTTGAAGCAATTCATGTTGATAATATGGTGGAACCCAACGAGTACGAATAGCAGTTTTCAAAGCAGCCCAAGTAGTTGGAATAGGATATAATCTATAATGTTCAGACCACCATACACATGCAAAACTAGTGAAAGCACAAACAGCAGCAGCAACCCGTCTCTCCTCGGGATATTGTAAACATCTAAAACATTGTTCAGTTTCTAACTCCCAAGTAAGATATATATCAGGAACATATCTACCCTCAAATGGTGGAATATTCAATTTCAGTTTCGGAATATGGTCATTATCTCGTACCTGATGTGGTAGTGCAGGCCTACCATTGCGAATATATACCTAAGGTCGACCTGCTGGTGGTGGTGTTGGTGGCTGCACGTAGTTCTGATTTTGATCAACCTCATCCTCATAATATTCCTCCACCTCGGCAGTAACAGCAGGAGCTACAGAAGCACCAGCAGCAGTAGCAGCGGCACCAGAATTTTGTCCTGGCTTAATAGGAACACGCTGTGCTCGTCCATATTGATTCGGAAGGGGGCGTTGTTGTAGTTGTTGTTGGTGCAGAGGTGCGATAGGTGCAGCCGGCGGTGGTTGTGGAAAACGCGCGAGCAATTCATTAAACTTGCTATCAAGCTTTGTTTCAAATGTCTTCTCAATGCCATCTATCTTCTCCATGGCCTTGTCAAATCTGTTTAGCACATCTTGCACCTGTCCACTCATCATTTGCTGAAATTTATCATGTAGATGTTTGTTCGTCAGGTTCTCCCAATCAGTCTCATCGGCTTGTGATCCTACCATGGTTAGCAGAAAATAGAAACACACAAGAATATGATCCTACAGACTACTAAGAAGTGTTAGTGGTGTATCACAAACCCGTGAAGCAAATCTCAAATTCTTACCAGTTCTTACCCAGCAGCAGGCGGTGATCAGCAACCGTTGTAGTCAAAACTCTCAAAGCTTGGATAGAGCGATTACCAGGGAGAGTCAAACGCACGACGTAGATGTATGTGGAGCTGGGAAGGCTTATAATATGGTAGCAAAAAGGGTCAGCAATAATCAATTCAGAGAAGCAAAGTTGAATAAACGCTCAACGACGGTACTGTGCTGGTCCTAGGCTAGACTGTGCTAGAAATGGGTCAACTGGAAATGGGTCAAAAAAAACTTTATATAACGGCAACTGTCTCAATACGCTTAGAAACACCTAAAAATAGGATAGCCAGAAAAAATTTTGTCCAGTTCGTTTTTGGAAAATTTTGGGCCTAAACGGAGAGTGGTTTTTGGAAAAAAAAAATTGGAAACCAACCTCTTCTACGGACGGCAAAAGATTGCTGGAATCCGAAACCTACTCAGACAAGGAAACACGAATCGGAAATTAGATGGATCCCGAAAACAAACCTAATATGCAAGGAACTCGGATTGGTGGTGGATATATGGTGGTGGTATATGGCAGCGGTGGTGGTATATGGCAACGGTGGTGGTAGCGGTGGTAGTATATGGATATGGATCGATGGGGGTATATGGATACGGATTGGTGGTGGTATACAGATACGGATTTGAAGCGGTGGTGGTAGATGGCAGGGGCGATAATGATGGTGCGGTGGCGACGTGACAACTTATGACCAGAACTCGAAACTCTAAAAGACTAGACGCTAAGACCAGCAACTAGACACGACGATGCAACCGCAAATTCAACAAAGCAAAACCCTAAAAAGATTATGCAAAGGCTCAGATTGGTTCGGATATGATGAACTAACCCTAATTTTTTTGTGGCTTTTTCGTGGACTATAGGTATGAAGAACAGACTCGATCTAAACTACGAAAAACTGTAAAATCTCACCGAGTAACCTGGAAATCTGATACCACTTGATACAGGCAAAGGTGTCCCGTATTTCGATGAGATGATGGATATCGCTTTGGTGGAAGTCGACTTTGACGATCCGACTACGAATGTGCGTGGACGTTGCGCCTTAGCAATCGCTAAACCAACTCCGAGAGGTTATTGACCACCACGAGGGTCTGTTTCCTGCGAGCAAACGAAGAACAAGCAAGAAACTGAGATTGCAATCTGGATATTGCGAATATAAGATGAAAGATTTATTGAACAAGGTGGGGTTCTGTGATTCCTTTGTCTGGTCGTTGAACACAAACAAAGTACGCGAAGTTGCAGCTATGGCGAACTTTAATTTAAACAAAACCCAAAGTCTAAATGATGCCCTAAGGGCTGTATATATGGAGGAAGAGGGGGTGAATTTCGTGGCCCTTGGTGGAGGGGTCCGAAACTAACCCTATCTCTTGTTTCCCCACACATAGGACTCTAAAAATAGCCTATACTTATGTATTTTGAAATTACATGGGCCTGGCCCAATAATAAGGTGACGCAGCACCTAGAATAGCCTCTGGACGAAATTTATGAAGTGGCATCTTGTATATTTTGTCCAAGGCTTCATGCACTCATTATGGTGGCTTCAAAGTCCTGAAATCATCACTTGTAACTCCGTTCTTGTTCCCCTTGCGCATGCCATCATCTCCATGCTTGTTCTTGCTCCAATGTTCATCCTTCTCCAACCTAGGCCCTTCATTTGTAAGCAAAACAAATGTATCCAATTTAGGCAGCATCATATTCTCATGAACATTAGAATCATTACCAAGAAACGAAAGTACCTGGTAATTTAGTTGGCGTGCGCGAGCGCTAGTAATTGGTCCAGTATGTATAGCAACAGGGGCTGTGGGTGTAACAATGGTATTGATGTCCTCATAATTCATGGTCATTACTGCATATGTTTCTGCTGACAAAAGACACAAGATTTCATTCTTTTAAATAGGCGAGGAGCAAAATGGATTGTGATGAGGAGCAAGGGTTGGTTGCGCTTTTCAAGCACTCGTTGATGAAGTATCGTTCCTACCTGAGGCAAGCGCACTTCGATGGCAAACCTCTGAACAAAATTTCTATAAAGTCTCTGGTGCTACATTTATCCGACGGTGAATGGAATAATCTTGTTACAAATTGGTCTCGGCTGTAGCGTAAGGTACTGTCTATGATATCACATCACAATTTGAACTACATTTCTGCATTTGCCTTAATGTCTCACTTGTAGGAAAACTGTTAGGAGAAGAACATTCGTTCTCAAGGGACCATAGAATCTTGCAACTATACTGCACACTGCATTGCTCTTGTGAGTACCTCTTGCCCTGTATGACCATACTTACTTTCATAGTTGTTTGATTATGTAGCATCACTGCACATGTTAGCCTTGTAATCGTCCATTTGGTGGACATTATAAGATCCGTACGGACTCTTACATAAATTTAGAATCAACCCAATGCTTTTGAAGAGGTTTAGCTCTGTAGTCCTCTTGTAAGGACTGAACGTGGTCTATCACTATACTTACATTAACAGCTACTCCCTCCGTCCCATAATATAAGAATGTTTTGTATAGTACACCAGTGTTCAAAACACTCTTGTATTATGGGAAGAGGGATTGGTTCATTTTGTAGCATTCTGCATATTATCTCCCTCGCCCACCATTTACTAAAAAAGATCAGATATATATTTAATCTTACCAACAAGTAGAATACACAGACAATGACAGTGCAAAAGTGTAGCCCATTGCTCTTGTCAGTACATTTTGTCCTGTAACGCTTGTACTTCCAGGGATTGGTAGTTGATTATGTAGCATCAATCTGTATCTTATCTTCATTATCCTCTATCCCTTCCAGTATTATCATATCTATAATTACTCTGTACAAAATGTAGAGTACAGGCAATGTTTATGAAGATTCTGTGCTGAAATTCTTGAGTTATCCTTCCCTTGACATGGATAAGGGCATTATAAAGCCAGTGTTAACTGTTAATGTAAGTCAGTCCTTCTAAAGCCTTTATCCTCAACTGTTGTTTAATTTTCTCATACTCCCTATCGTTTACTGTTGTTTAGTTTGTTGTTCTACCAAAATGCATGTTCGCAAGAACCGTAAGTTCTAAGTTTTACTTGTAAAACCAAATTCCTTATTCATACCATGCACATTACTTAATACTCCCTATATGTATGCTTGTTTTTGTGGATCTATAATCCAGTGTGTGGTCAAGCAGCCCACGTTTGCACCTTGTCATCTCCTGTTTTATCTTACTGATGTGGCTGATGATATGAACAACATGTCATGCACATTATCCAAAATAGATTTTCTTTGCCCTTCATCTATGCTTGTTATGTTGACATGGTAATCCAGTAGTGTGGTGAAGCTCCCCGCATTATGAACAATGCCAAATTATGCTATTGATATTTTGAACTTACTCTTTATTTTCTAATTTGAAATTGGATAGAATTGACAGCACAATTATCAACTTTGTTTATACACGTGGAAAACCTGTCATCTCTCTGCTTTGTTTCAGGGTGATATGCCTGATGGCATGCACAAGTCTGCTGAAGGCTGTGAGACAAACCCAACATATATTGCAGCAAAGAAGGAAAAACATCTTGAAGATAGAGAGACAACCCCAAAGTCTTGTCTTGATGCAGTGTTCAAGTTACTTGATACTAACAGTCAGACAAGCTCACAGAATTCGTTGTCCCAATCAGTTCGACTTCTTCAGTCCCAAGTTCTAGCAGAAAGGCATTCTGCAACTCAACTTCGACTTGAAGTCCTATCTCTAAGAAAGATTGCGGAGAACACAAATGAGAACCTCATCGCTAAACAGCTACACCTGGAAGCTATGACCGACATGCTAGGCCGGTCTCACAGCCTTGCTCAGCAGCTTGCGCAGCAGTTCCCCCGCAAGGCTAACCTTTCTTGAACTGTCTTGGAAGTGGTCTCGGTTTAGTATTATTTTGTTACGCTGCAATGGTGCCCAGTTTTTGTAATCTGCTTCTTCGTTGTGCTTTATGATCACTGGTGGCGAACTTCGATGCCCAGTGGATGTAATATACCTTAAATCCTTTATTGTATAGTGTAGGTTAATTCTTAGTTACTATGCCGTAATTTCTTTATTGTATAGAGTAGGTTTGTTCTTAATTACTACTAGTTACTGCCATCATTCGCTATCTAAAAAAATCAGATGTAGTCGACCAGGCCGAAACATTTGACTCTAAAGGGCCAAGTTTTTAGCGGGCCACAATTGGGCCGGCCTACGTCTTTCTTGGGCCCGAATGATTGGGGCCTTCACACATTGCGCCAGGCCCAAACTTACACCGGCCTATATTTTAGTTGGGCCTTTTATCGACCCAACGCTTAGTTTGGCCCAGGTAGCATTGGGCCATTAACAGGCTGAATATTGTACTGGCCTGTTACGGCCGAGATGAAACCACGGGCCTTTAGCAGGCCAAAATGCATGTTGGGCCTCAATTTTCACTAGTCGTCGACGGGCCTTCAGCAGGCCAAAATGTAGATCGGGCCTTTTTGGGCCCAGTTAGCTCACGGGTCGTTACCAGGCCAAAACATATCTCGGGCCTTAGTTGGCCCACTGATATCATGGGCCTTTAAGAGGCCGAAAGCTTAGTACAGGCATCAACGGGCCGAACTACGTGACAGGCATTTAACAGGCCCAAAGTCACGTTGGGCTTAACTGTTGCCACCTTTAGCACGAGCCGTTAGTGGGCCCGATGTCTCGTCGGACCATATATGGCCCATGGGCAGCACGGGTCATTCCCAGGCCAAAAGTCACACCAGGCTGAAATGGGCCCATGTCTACATGAGGCCTCTAACAGGCCGAAAGTCACTCGGCTATAGTTGGGCCCAAATATTCAGCGAACAATTAACGGGCCAGATCTGGCTTCGGGCCGCAAATGGGCCCAAAGATTGGGCGAACAATTAACGGGCCAGATCTGGCTTCGGGCCGTAAATGGGCCCAAATATTGGGCGAAAAATTAACGGGCCAGATCTGGCTTCGGGCCGTAAATGGGCCTTTATTAAGCAGGCCGTTATTGGGCTGGCCCACTAGTACCTGATTAAGTACTACGGGCCTTTGACTGGGTCGGCCTTTTTAACCTATATGAGCCTCTGTTGGGCCCAGCCACGTGTCGACGTATCATAGGCATGTCTCCTCCAGTGGACGGGCGACATATGGCCCACTACGAGCTGACAGGTGTTCCCTTCGGCCAATCAGAATTTTACACGTGGAAACTTCCCATTGGTCAGGGCTATTAACGGGTTATCGGATCCAAAATCCGACCCAATAGCTTAACTGCGTTCCATTAGAGTGGATGCCATGTGTCGGTCACCCTTGACGAAAGCACTTCTGTGACGCGCGATTTATCATCATGGAAGTGGACACTTCCGTGATGATAATTTTGGTAATGTCATGGAACACTTCTACGACAGTACAGGTGTGACGCCCGGGTAATTAAGCTACAGTGAACCTCTGCTAATGATGCCACCTCACCTCGATTACTGTTCCTAATCACGTGTTAGTTCGAAACTGATTCAAATTCAAATTCAAAATCAACCAAAGAATAAAAGTTTTCAAATATTAAAACTAAAATGTTCGGAGTGAACCAAATATTGCATAGGTAATTATGGTGGAGAAAGCACACCTTTATAAAATGTTTAAACACTATAAAATGAATAAAAAAGTAACAATAATAATTATTTATATGCTTTCAAAATGTTAAACAATTTCAAAACTATTTTGTTTCGGTGCTAAGTGGTTTGTGGCTGTGGCTTAGTTTGCAAACTCTCTTTTGGTGCCACTGTAGTATCTTACTAAAATGAGAAATAAAAGAAAACACAAAAACAGAAAACAATACAAAAGAGAAAAAAAGAACTAAAACCTAAAGCTAACAGAAAAAAAATGGAAGACCCCCTCCCTGGGCCGTGGCCCAACTGGACCAGCCCACTGGCCCAGACCGGCCCCCACTCCCCCATAACCCCACTAAACCGAAACCCTAACCCCCCACTCGCTCCACTCCCTCCCCCGATTCCCCTGGATCGGGATCGATCCCCATCCCTCCTCACCCTCGCTCCTCTCGCTTCCCCCGAACCAGATCGGGACGCAACGCCCCCCCCCCTTGCTAGAC
>NC_041391.1:352380692-352387174 GCF_002162155.2 Triticum dicoccoides | reverse complement strand
CCGTCGTCCCCGCCCTCTTCCTCATCCCCCACTGCCTAGCCCCTACGCGCCCCTCCCCGTGAGCACCTCTCCTCCTCCTCCCCGTGCTGTGCCTGAACGGCGCCCCGGCACGCGCCTAGCTCCGACCCAGCCCGATGTGTCAACGGGCGCGCTCGCGCCCGCCCCCGTCCGCACACACGCCCCGTTCCGGCCATGGACTCGCGGTGACCACCGCACCCGTGGCGCTCTTGCCTGCGTCGATGAGCCCCTGCTCGGGTCGTCCTGGTCCGGCCGCACCGCCCACGGCCTCGGCAAGCCCCAGCCCTCCTCTTGTCGTGCTGCTGCGGCTCCGCCCCCCCCCAACCGCGCTGCTGGCCCGCGCCGCGGCCAACCCCTCTCCATCGACGCCCGGCTCCGGCCGCTCCGGCCGCCGCGGCCGACGACTCCCCTGGCCGGTGCCCTGCTGCGTTGGGTCAGGGGCTCGGCCCACTAACGGGCGCCCCGTAGCCTCCTGCACCCGCGCGCCCATGCGCCCACACCCGTTAAGGCCGCCTGGGGCCACTGACATGGGGGCCCCAGCCCTAGAACGTTTTATTAAAAAAAAGGAATTAAAATTAATAATAATAAAAATAATTAATTAATTAATTAATTAATTAATTAATTAATTAAGGAATTAATTAAGTTAATTAATCCTAATTAGATTAATCAAATTAACTAATTAGTCTAATTAAACTGTGATTAGTTTAGCTAAAACCTGATTAGCCTAAACAGGGTATGACAGGTGGGCCCCGCTGGACCCACACGTCAGTTTGACCAGTCAACGCCCCTGTTGACTGCTGACGTCATTTGATCAGAGCAACCAGGCAAGCCTCCCCCCTTTGATCACCAGATATCGCCTACTCTTCTCTATACTGCTTGCATTAGAGTAGTGTAGCATGTTTCTGCTTTCCGTTAATCCTATTCTGATGCATAGCCTGTCATTGCTGCTACAGTCATTGATACCTTACCCTCAATCCTAAATGCTTAGTATAGGATGCTAGTGTTCCATCAGTGACCCTACACTCTTGTCCGTCTGCCATGCTATACTACTGGGCTGTGATCACTTCGGGAGGTGATCACGGGCATATACTATATACTTTACACTGTTACATTACTGGTGATACTGTTTGGAGTTGGGGCTGAAGGGGCAGGTGGCTCCATCCAGGTAGTGGTGGGCCTGAGTTCCCAACGGCCCCCGACTGTTACTTTGTGGCGGAGCGACAGGGCAGGTTGAGACCACCTAGGAGACAGGTGGGCCTGGCCCTGTTCGGCGTTCGCGGATACTTAACACGCTTAACGAGATCTTGGTATTTGATCTGAGTCTGGCTACGAGCCTATACGCACTAACCATCTACGTGGGAGTAGTTATGGGTATCCCGACGTCGTGGTATCAGCCGAAGCACTTCAGACGTCAGCGACGGAGCGGCGCGCGCCGAATTGGACTGGAACGCCACTAGGCTAGGTCTGCTTTCGGCCGCGTACGCAACGTGCAGGTGTGCTATGGGCGATGGGCCCAGACCCCTGTGCGCTTAGGTTTAGACCGGCGTGCTGGCCTCTCTGTTTTGCCTAGGTGGGGCTGCGACGTGTTGATCTTCCGAGGCCGGGCATGACCCAGGAAAGTGTGTCCGGCCAAATGGGATCGAGCGTGTTGGGCAATGTGGTGCACCCCTGTAGGGAAGTTAATCTATTCGAATAGCCGTGATCTTCGGTAACAGGACGACTTGGAGTTGTACCTTGACCTTATGACAACTAGAACCGGATACTTAATAAAACACACCCTTCCAAGTTCCACAGACAACCCGGTGATCGCTTTTCCGCAGGGCGACGAGGAGAGGATCGCCGGGTAGGATTATGCTATGCGATGCGACTGGAGATGCGCTTGGAGATGCTACCTGGATATGCTACTTGGAGATGCTACTTGGAGGACTTCAATCTACACTCTTCTACATGCTGCAAGACGGAGGCTGCCAGAAGCGTAGTCTTCGACAGGATTAGCTATCCCCCTCTTATTCTGGCATTCTGCAGTTCAGTCCACTGATATGGCCCCTTTACACATATACCCATGCATATGTAGTGTAGCTCCTTGCTTGCGAGTACTTTGGATGAGTACTCACGGTTGCTTTCTCCCCCCTTTTCCCCTTTCCTTTCTTTCTGGTTGTCGCAACCAGATGCTGGAGTCCAGGAGCCAGGAGCCAGCGTCGATGACGACTACTACATTGGAGGTGCCTACTACTACGTGCAGGCTGACGATGACAACCAGGAGTAGTTAGGAGGATCCCAGGCAGGAGGCCCGCGCCTCTTTCGATATGTATCCCAGTTTGTGCTAGCCTTCTTAAGGCAAACTTGTTTAACTTATGTCTGTACTCAGATATTGTTGCTTCCGCTGACTCGTCTAAGATCGAGCACTTGTATTCGAGCCCTCGAGGCCCCTGGCTTGTATTATGATGCTTGTATTACTTATTTTTATTTGTAGAGTTGTGTTGTGATATCTTCCCGTGAGTCCCTGATCTTGATCGTACACATTTGCGTGCATGATTAGTGTACGATTGAATCGGGGGCGTCACAAGTTGGTATCAGAGCCGACTGCCTGTAGGAATCCCCCTTCCACACTCCTTGGCCGAAGTCGAGTCTAGTCATTGCAAAACTTTTACTAACATGGCTGTGTGCCTTACGGGCCCACGTCGCCATTGGGTGGTATTAGGATCTTTTACTCCTCGACCTTTACTCTGGGATTCTGAACTCTCTTCTATTCGGGTTAAACGATTTTGCTATAAAAAAAACTAACTTTAGGTTCTCGCAAGTACTTTCTCCCGGAGAGCCCCTTACTTCAGATGATCGCCTGCTACATCGGAAGATTCCGAAGATACTCTCTGATGTTCTCTCGAGACTTTGTGCCCATCACTTATGCTATTCCTGACCACCGATAAATTCGTATGGATAACTACTTACACTTGCCATTCATACGATCATCCCCCATTGATCTTGTTATTACAAGATACCCCAAAGTTTTCTCTATTGTTCCGAAAATACTTTGTGCCTACTGCCTAGCAGTTCTTTGCCACATGAATACCCCTTCAAATAAATCCTTGCACTTGTCGAGTATCCGCTCATCCCCAGTTGTTCATGTGTTTCACAAGAGTCTTCGAAATAATATTCAATCTTCCGAAAATCCTTTGGGGCCTTTGGCTCTTGAAATTCTTGCTTGCTTGCATTATGGTTAATCCCATAAGTCTCGTAGTCTTAATGACATTCCTTGTCATTATCATTTTGAGTCTGTTGACTCAATATTCTGCGAATACACGCAATCATCATTGATCCTTATAAATTACCTTTCCGGCTGAGCTTCCATTCTTTTAACTGGAATTGGTTCTCGACCAATCCAATTGTCGTTGATTGTACCCTAAGTCTATTCAACTTATCCATCCCTAATCAGAGCATTGCTTCTGATCCCTTGAATTGGAAATCATAATTCCTTTGCATTTGACAATTGAGTTAGTCAGTTGTTTCTATAATCTGATCTCCTTGCATTCTTCTTCCTCTAGTTGAGTACCGATACTCGTATCAGATCCTTTGTGGACCATCAAGTCCTTTGTTGGATTGTTATCCGACAGTGTCCTTCACATTTGATCACTTTGTGAGTTCTTCCCCTGATACATGATGCCCTTGTTAAGTTGTATCCTCTGCTTGGCCAACCATGCTCTACTTTCGAGCTTGTGTTATTTACTCTTGAAACTTGTGGTATATGTTTCTAAGAAGCCCCTGTGGGTTGAACATATGCCTTCTCTAAACCGTGTGAACCCGAAAGTTTTCACGAGTCATACTCTTCTGGTGCTTCACCAGATAAAATTTCAACACTGCATCTTCATCGAACGTGAGAAGTGAATGAAAGGTTATGCATTGGAGAAGTGGGAGTCGACCTTGAACTTGTGTTCATGCCCATGGACACGATGTAGATCTTATCATTAAAGCTTCTTTTAAATAAATTATTCCTTTGGTATAAGTTCATCTTATATCTAGGATCTGGCCTTTTGCAACCGTGGTTCCGACCATGATTGTTCTTCTTTGATCTCATTTCTCGGACAAGTTAAAACAATTGTCTTCTATGGATCAATACACCAGTCCCACCTTTACTTTGATCTTGTGTCGAGTATTACCCCCCTGGTATCTCGAGATTATCATGGAACTGCATAACTCCTTATGAGTTCTTCATCAAGTGCTACCTTCCCACTGATTCCAATTTTTCGCGGGCTCTGAGTTATTGAACACTCAAAGACACCGATAACTGAACCGAGTCCGCTCTACGGTTCAACAACTCTTCAGTAAGCTTCTATAAGTACGAGTTTGTACCCGACCACGCCATTCCTAGCCTGTTTGGCTATATCTTTGTCGTGATGATTTTAACTGTGCTACCCGGTCCTTCTTCTCGGAGCACAATTTCCGACGATGAACTAACCTTACGTCGATCCTCATCGTCATATCATTTCGCCTTGAACAACAAGCTTGGTTTCGAGTTTGTGTCGTACCCTTGGTTCCAATAACCTTTCACTTCATCATTACTTAGACTTGATGTCGTCGCTGATCGATTACATCTTCATGAACTCTCGCGACAAATGTGTCGTGATCCTCATCAACCTTATGAGTTCTTCCAGGATATCAATTGAATTCATGATGAGAAATACCATCCTTGTCCCTCGATGATTTGAGTTATCATCGGCAACATTCTTGTCTCCCCCCCCCCAACACAAACTTGTTCACAATTTGTGTTGTACCTTGGTTTCCTTGCTATCCAGCAATTGTTCTTCTTTACCTTGGAGTATTACCATCCTTTAAGTCAAGAATGTTCTGAGATTTGTTCCACCTCTTGAGAATTCTTGACATAGAAATACTTCTCACCATCACCATTCTTTCTTGGTCCCTGTGTTAATTCCAACAAGTGAACGGTGTTGTTTAGATTCTTTCCTTCTAGCAGCCCTATCTCTTTGAAGTTAATGGTCGAAAGTTCATTCTTAGGCTATTGATTATTGCATCACCATTCTAACATTGGTCGTGCAACCCAACCCGTACTTCGGGCGCACCTTTCAACCAATGTTTAATTGTGTATGTTTTCCTCAAGCATACATCATTATACCATTTGATCTGACAAATGTCATCTTCTTGTTCACATTATTGTGGAAATCCATCTTTTGAAAATCTCAATGAATTGTCGCTGAGTCAATCAGCCACCTCCTCACCTCTCCTTGGTTTAATGATGAACTATTGTTTCAGGAACCCGCTCCCATAGTTCATTTCCCGAGAACCTTGCAATACCATTTCAACGATTTGTGTTGCGCCTTTTCTTCTCGGACATCCTGAGTCTGAGGCATCATGACACCAATTGGATCTGAAGCTCGGTCAGATATGATGGTTGGGACAACTTTCCAAGAGTCATGATGTTGATCCTTTGATGACCCGGTAACATGATGTCATGCCTAGCACCCCCCCCCCGGCTGGAGGACCTATCATTATAGATTCCTTTTCAGCAAGGTTATCCATTCATCCATGAGGAAATTGTAAGACTTATTCTACAAGTTATTCCTGATGGATCCTTCGTGTTTCCAAAGTCTGATCTTCACCTGAAGACCTTGTCAATGCTATCTCGAAGCATGTCTATGGTACTCCAATTTTCAACAAGAACATTTGAAGCCCAATGTTAAATGTTTCCTGCCCAATTATCCAAACACCGCTGTATGGGTAATATCATGAAATTTCTCTCCCCTACCTAAGGAGTTTTCTACGTTATATCCTATCATGGATATCATGCCCCGCTTGTCCTAGGGAAGGATATACCCCTGTAATATGTGTGTATACACATTTTCCTCCTCATTGTTTTGATTAAACCTGGAAATCACCTTTCCTTTCCATTGGTTTATTTAAACCCTTTCTATAATCTATATGATATAAACAATAATAATTCCCTACTTGTGCAAACACCTTGGTGTACAACTCGGTCAGTAAGACCCTGTTTCTTTTGTTGATGACATTTCGGTAACCACCGATGGACGAGAACTTTGCCTATTGGTCCGCCTCGTTCAACGAGCAGGAAAATGGTTCTCTTCGTCCCTCGCCCCTGGTATCGACGTTGTTGCCAACATAATCGACAGGCTATCCTCTGACATGCCTTTCTTGCATGATCATGCAAGACGTCTCCGCCCTTCCTACTTTTAACCCACATGGTGGGCCCATAACCCACAGATCCATAGGATCGAAACCTGACTCTCCTGTACACCCTGTTGTCAAAGTTATCCCTCGTGCTTGACTTTCTATGTAATTCACGGGCCACCCGCCTGTTGATCTATTCTGTATCGGACACAATACTTATTCCTGTTGCTCTAAACCCCATTCACACTCTGTTTCAGGCAATGAACGATTGCCTATCCGCTTGAAACTTCTTATTGCACCGTCTTACTTTGCTCTCGATGTGTTTC
>NC_041391.1:352351157-352379797 GCF_002162155.2 Triticum dicoccoides | reverse complement strand
AAGCCGCCTCCTTGCCGGAGAGGGGACGGATCCCGGGGGCCCTGCCGCGGATCCGGCCTCCCTCGCCGCCCGTCCATGACCACGCTGACGCGGGCCCCCGCCCGGAGCTACCTCGCCCCCGCCGCACGACGACCGCGTCGCCGGACTGCCTCCTCGACGCCGTCGTCCCCGCCCTCTTCCTCATCCCCCACTGCCTAGCCCCTACGCGCCCCTCCCCGTGAGCACCTCTCCTCCTCCTCCCCGTGCTGTGCCTGAATGGCGCCCCGGCACGCGCCTAGCTCCGACCCAGCCCGATGTGTCAACGGGCGCGCTCGCGCCCGCCCCCGTCCGCACACACGCCCCGTTCCGGCCATGGACTCGCGGTGACCACCGCACCCGTGGCGCTCTTGCCTGCGTCGATGAGCCCCTGCTCGGGTCGTCCTGGTCCGGCCGCACCGCCCACGGCCTTGGCAATCCCCAGCCCTCCTCTTGTCGTGCTGCTGCGGCTCCGCCGCCCCCCCCCAACCGCGCTGCTGGCCCGCGCCGCGGCCAACCCCTCTCCATCGACGCCCGGCTCCGGCCGCTCCGGCCGCCGCGGCCGACGACTCCCCTGGCCGGTGCCCTGCTGCGTTGGGTCAGGGGCTCGGCCCACTAACGGGCGCCCCGTAGCCTCCTGCACCCGCGCGCCCATGCGCCCACACCCGTTAAGGCCCCCTGGGGCCACTGACATGGGGGCCCCAGCCCCAGAACGTTTTATTAAAAAAAAGGAATTAAAATTAATAATAATAAAAATAACTAATTAATTAATTAATTAATTAAGGAATTAATTAAGTTAATTAATCCTAATTAGATTAATCAAATTAACTAATTAGTCTAATTAAACTATGATTAGTTTAGCTAAAACCTGATTAGCCTAAACAGGGTATGACAGGTGGGCCCCGCTGGACCCACACGTCAGTTTGACCAGTCAACGCCCCTGTTGACTGCTGACGTCATGATGACGTCAGCAAACACTGTTTTGGATAAGGTTGGATTTAAATGAATAAATAAAATCAGAAAATGATTTAAATCTTTAGAAAATCATATCTTTTAATCCGTAACTCGAATGAAAATACTTTCTACATGAAAGTTGCTCAGAACGACGAGACGAACCCGGATACGCAGCCCGTTCGTCCACCACACACCTCTAACATACCAAACACGCAACTTTCCCCCTCCGGTTCATTTGTCCGAAAACGCGAAACCCCGGGAATACTTTCCCGGATGTTTCCCCCCTTCGTCGGTATCACCTACTACCGCGATTGGGCACACCGAACACCGCGTATTGCCTTGATATATTTTGTGGTGCTTTGTTTGCTCTGTATTCATTATTTCTTCCCCCTCTTCTCTCCGGTAGACTACGAGACCGACGCTGCTGCTGACCAGTTCGACTACAGAGTTGACGACCCCTCTCTCTTGCCAGAGCAACCAGGCAAGCCTCCCCCCTTTGATCACCAGATATCGCCTACTCTTCTCTATACTGCTTGCATTAGAGTAGTGTAGCATGTTTCTGCTTTCCGTTAATCCTATTCTGATGCATAGCCTGTCATTGCTGCTACAGTCATTGATACCTTACCCTCAATCCTAAATGCTTAGTATAGGATGCTAGTGTTCCATCAGTGACCCTACACTCTTGTCCGTCTGCCATGCTATACTACTGGGC
Source organism: Triticum dicoccoides (assembly GCF_002162155.2). NCBI lineage: Eukaryota > Viridiplantae > Streptophyta > Magnoliopsida > Poales > Poaceae > Triticum > Triticum dicoccoides. The sequence goes on along the minus strand of NC_041391.1, from coordinate 352,378,116 downwards.
TGTGATCACTTCGGGAGGTGATCACGGGCATATACTATATACTTTACACTGTTACATTACTGGTGATACTGTTTGGAGATGGGGGCTGAAGGGGCAGGTGGCTCCATCCAGGTAGTGGTGGGCCTGAGTTCCCGACGGCCCCCGACTGTTACTTTGTGGCGGAGCGACAGGGCAGGTTGAGACCACCTAGGAGACAGGTGGGCCTGGCCCTGTTCGGCATTCGCGGATACTTAACACGCTTAACGAGATCTTGGTATTTGATCTGAGTCTGGCTACGAGCCTATACGCACTAACCATCTACGTGGGAGTAGTTATGGGTATCCCGACGTCGTGGTATCAGCCGAAGCACTTCAGACGTCAGCGACGGAGCGGCGCGCGCCGAATTGGACTGGAACGCCACTAGGCTAGGTCTGCTTTCGGCCGCGTACGCAACGTGCAGGTGTGCTATGGGCGATGGGCCCAGACCCCTGTGCGCTTAGGTTTAGACCGGCGTGCTGGCCTCTCTGTTTTGCCTAGGTGGGGCTGCGACGTGTTGATCTTCCGAGGCCGGGCATGACCCAGGAAAGTGTGTCCGGCCAATTGGGATCGAGCGTGTTGGGCAATGTGGTGCACCCCTGCAGGGAAGTTAATCTATTCGAATAGCCGTGATCTTCGGTAACAGGACGACTTGGAGTTGTACCTTGACCTTATGACAACTAGAACCGGATACTTAATAAAACACACCCTTCCAAGTTCCACAGACAACCCTGTGATCGCTTTTCCGCAGGGCGACGAGGAGAGGATCGCCGGGTAGGATTATGCTATGCGATGCGACTGGAGATGCGCTTGGAGATGCTACCTGGATATGCTACTTGGAGATGCTACTTGGAGGACTTCAATCTACACTCTTCTACATGCTGCAAGACGGAGGCTGCCAGAAGCGTAGTCTTCGACAGGATTAGCTATCCCCCTCTTATTCTGGCATTCTGCAGTTCAGTCCACTGATATGGCCCCTTTACACATATACCCATGCATATGTAGTGTAGCTCCTTGCTTGCGAGTACTTTGGATGAGTACTCACGGTTGCTTTCTCCCCCCTTTTCCCCTTTCCTTTCTTTCTGGTTGTCGCAACCAGATGCTGGAGTCCAGGAGCCAGGAGCCAGCGTCGACGACGACTACTACATTGGAGGTGCCTACTACTACGTGCAGGCTGACGACGACAACCAGGAGTAGTTAGGAGGATCCCAGGCAGGAGGCCCGCGCCTCTTTCGATCTGTATCCCAGTTTGTGCTAGCCTTCTTAAGGCAAACTTGTTTAACTTATGTCTGTACTCAGATATTGTTGCTTCCGCTGACTCGTCTAAGATCGAGCACTTGTATTCGAGCCCTCGAGGCCCCTGGCTTGTATTATGATGCTTGTATGACTTATTTTTATTTGTAGAGTTGTGTTGTGATATCTTCCCGTGAGTCCCTGATCTTGATCGTACACATTTGCGTGCATGATTAGTGTATGATTGAATCGGGGGCGTCACAACATGTATGACTATCTTGATTCTGTCATAAAATCGTCATGGATGTACATGCATGACAAAAAACGCGACCTACTGTGACAAACACGTATCATCATGGAAGTGTATTTTTTTGTAGTGAGTGCCTCGTCATCGAATTGAGGTAGCAATTTGCGCTTTGGGTAACTTTTGGTTGGGCGTTCGAGTCCATATTCCTCGGCTGCCAGGACCTCAGTCCATCTGTCAGTGAGCAGGTCTTGATCAGCTTGAAGCTATTGTTGCTTCTTCTTCAGGCTCTTTGTCATGGCTATAAGGCGGCGCTTGAAACGCCCCTGCTCGACGGGATCCTCTGGCACGATAAAATCTTCTTCGCCGAAGCTCACCTCATCCTCGGAGAGAGGCATGTAGTTGATGTCCTCCGAGTCGTCGTTCACGACCTATTCATCGGGGCTGGCTTGCCCATCTTCCCGTTCAGCCTGTTCGAAACGTGGCTTGGCGGGGTCTTCATTGTCTTCGGCACCGTCCGGAGTGCTATTCTCTCTCGTGCCGGTATCGCTATTTTTACCATGGCGTGTTTTAGAGCGGCGCCGCTGACATCGGCGCTTAGACTGCTTCTCAGGAAGTTTATCATTGTTTGCCTGTTTTATGTCATCGCCATTGTCTTCTTTGGGTGTATCCACCGTGTATATATCGTATGAGGAGGTGGCTGTCCAGCGCCCTGTGGGCAGTGGTTCCTGTTCTTCTCCGGCATCGTCGTCCATACCATCGATGTCTTCAGAGTCGAAATCAAGCGTGTCGGTCAAATCGTCGACAGTGGCTATCAAGTGGGTGGTAGGTGGGCAACTAAGTTCTTCGTCGTCTGCTTCCCACTCAAGCCGAACATAGTTCGGCCAGGAATCTCCTGATAAGGAGAGAGACTTTAATGAATTTAACACGTCGCCTAGGGGTGAGTGTTGGAAGATGTCCGCGGAGCTGAACTCTAAGATCGGCGCCCAGTCAGATTCGATGGGTGTAGATGCACGCGGTTCAGAGCCTATAGCCGGAGACGAGTCCGAGGCTCCGATGACACAGGCTTCATTGGAGGTCAGGTCTGTGTTCGGCTCTAGCGCCGCTGAGTCCCCGGCTTCCGTGGCGAGGTTGAGCCTCCCACTTTCGGATGGCGTGCTCTACTCTGGATCTAGGGCCAGTGCGGTTTCCGGTGCAATCTCCTGCACACAATCTTATGATAGATTTAGGTCATGTTCATCGTGTTAGTAGGCGCGGCCGTCATGGGCTCGAATCCGTCGAAGATCAAGTCTCCGCGGATGTTAGTGGTGTAGTTCAAGCTTCCAAACCTGACCTGATGGCCAGGGGCGTAGATGTCGATCTGCTCCAGATGGCCAAGCGAGTTGGCTCGTAGTGCGAAGCCGCCGAATACGAAGATCTGTCTGGGGAGAAAGGTTTCACCCTAGACTGTGTTGTTGTAGACGATTGGAGGAGCCATCAAGCCTTATGGTGACGACACGGTGGAACTCTCAATGAAAGCACCAATGTCGGTGTCAAAACTGGCGGATCTCGGTAGGGGGTCCTGAACTGTGCGTCTAAGGCTAATGGTAACAGGAGGCGGGGGACACAATGTTTACCTAGGTTCGGGCCCTCTCGATGGAGGTAATACCCTACTTCCTGCTTGATTGATCTTGATGATATGAGTATTACAAGAGTTGATCTACCACGAGATCGTAGAGGCTAAACCCTAGAAGCTAGCATATGATTATGATTGTTGTTGTCCTACAGACTAAACCCTCCGGTTTATATAGACACCGGAGGGGGCTGGGGTTACATAGAGTCAGTTACAGAGAAAGGAATCTTCATATCTTAACCACCAAGCTTGCCTTCCACGCAAAGGAGAGTCCCATCCGGACACGGGACAAAGTCTTCTGTCTTGTATTTTCATAGTCCAACAGTCCGGCATATGCATATAGTCCGGCTGTCCGAGGACCCCTTAATCCAGGACTCCCTCAGGGGAGTATAAACTTTAACATTCTGTTTGGGAACCGCCTATAATGTATGTAGCATGGAAGATATCGAGATCTCTTGGTTGTTATGTTGACAATGAAAGTATGCCACCCAAAATATTATTTATCTCTATTTCAAAACTCGAGCTCTGGAACCACTACAAATCCCTGCTTCCCTCTGCGAAGGGCCTATCTATTTACTTTTATGTTGAGTCATCATCCTCTTATTAAAAAGCACCAGTTAGAGAGCATCGTTGTCATTTGCATGCATTACTATTAATTTATATTGAGTATAACTAGGACTGGATCTCTTTTACCATGAATTACAATGTCCAATCAGTCCTTGATCTTCAGAGGTGCTCTGCATTTATGTTTTGCAGTCTCAGAAAGGGCTAGCGAGATACCATCTTATTATGTCATATTATGATTGTTTTGAGAAAGTGTTGTCATCCGAGATTTATTATTATTGCTCGCTAGTTGATTATGCCATTGATATGAGTAAATATGAGACCTAGATGTTATTGTGAATGTGGTTAGTTCATAATCTTTGCTGAAAACTTGAATGATGGCTTTACATATTTGCAACAACAAGAGCAAACAGAGTTTGTAAAAGTTTTTCTTTATCACTTTTAGTTTGTCAACTGAATTGCTTGAGAACAAGCAAAGGTTTAAGCTTGGGGGAGTTGATACGTCTCCATCGTATCTACTTTTCCAAACACTTTTGCCCTTGTTTTGGACTCTAACTTGCATGATTTGAATGGAACTAACCCGGACTGACGCTGTTTTCAGCAGAGTTGCCATGGTGTTATTTTTGTGCAGAAATAAAAGTTCTCGGTATGACCTGAAACTTCACGGAGAATATTTATGGAATTAATAAAAATATTGGCGAAAGAATCAAGACCAGGGGCCCACACCCTGTCCACGAGGGTGGGGGCGCACCTACCCCCCTGGGCGCACCCCTTGTCTCGTGGGCCCCCTAAGGCTCCACTGACCACAACTCCAACTCCATATATTCACGTTTGGGGAGAAAACACTCAAAGAGAAAGATTCATCGTGTTTTACGATACGGAGCCGCCGCCAAGCCCTAATCTCTCTCGGGAGGGCTGATCTGGAGTCCGTTTGGGGCTCTGGAGAGGGGAATCCGTCGCTGTCATCATCATCAACCATCCTCCATCACCAATTTCATGATGCTCACCGCCGTGCGTGAGTAATTCCACCGTAGGCTTGCTGGACGGTGATGGGTTGGATGAGACTTACCATGTAATCGAGTTAGTTTAGTTGGGGTTTGATCCCTAGTATCCATTATGTTCAAAGATTGATGTTGCTATGACTTTGCTATGCTTAATGCTTGTCACAAGGGCCCGAGTGCCATGATTTCAGATCCGAACCTATTATGTTTTCATGAATATATATGAGTTCCTGATCCTATCTTGCAAGTAAATAGTCACCTACTATGTGTTATGATCCGGCAACCCCGAAGTGACAATAATTGATGTCTACTACACAACCTTCTTCTCGTAGACATTGTTGGGCCTGCAAGTGCACAAGTTTGTAGGACAGTAGCAAATTTCCCTCAAATGGATGACCTAAGGTTTATCAATCCATGGGAGGCGTACGATGAAGATGGTCTCTCTCAAACAACACTGCAACCAAATAGCAAAGAGTCTCTTGTGTCCCCAACACACCCAATACAATGGTAAATTGTATAGGTGCACTGGTTCGGCGAAGAGATGGTGATACAAGTGCAATATGGATAGTAGATATAGGTTTTTGTAATCTGAAAAAATAAAAACAGCAAGGAAACTAATGATAAAAGTGAGCATAAACAGTATTGCAATGATAGGAAACAAGGCCTAGGGTTCATACTTTCACTAGTGCAAGTTCTCTCAACAATAATAACATAGATAGATCATATAACAATCCCTCAACATGCAACAAAGAGTCACTCCAAAGCCACTAATAGCAGAGAACAAAAGTAGAGATTATGGTAGGGTATCAAACCACCTCAAACCTATTCTTTCGGATCAATCTATAAAAGAGTTCGTACTAGAATAACACCTTAAGACACAAATCAACCAAAACCCTAATGTCACATAGATACTCCATTGTCACTTCAAGTATCCGTGGGCATGATTATACGATATGCATCACACAATCTCAGATTCATCCAACCAACACAAAGTACTTCAAAGAGTGCCCCAAAGTTTCTACCGGAGAGTCAAGAACGTGTGCCAACCTCTATGCATAGGTTCATGGGTGGAACCCGCAAGTTGGTCACCAAAACATACATCAAGAGGCACGTGAAATCCCATTGTCACCACAGATAAACACGGCAAGACATACATCAAGTGTCTCATAAAAGACTCAACCCGATAAGATAACTTCAAAAGGGGAAACTCAATTCATCACAAGAGAGTAGAGGGGGAGAAACATCATAAGATCCAACTACAATAGCAAAGCTCGGGATACATCAAGATCATGCCATAGAGGGAACACGAGAGAGAACACGAGAGAGAGAGATCAAACAAATAGCTACTGGTACATACCCTCAGCCCCGAGGGTGAACTACTCCCTCCTTGTCATGGAGAGTGCCGGGATGATGAAGATGGCCACCAGTGATGGATTCCCCCTCCGGCAGGGTGCCAGAACGGGCTCCCGAGAGGTTTTTGGTGGCTACAGAGGCTTGCGGTGGCGGAACTTCCGATCTATCTTGATTTTCGATGGTTTTAGGGTACGTAGGTATATATAGGCGAAAGAAGTCGGTCGGGAGGTGCTCGAGGGGTCCATGAGACAGGGGGCGCGCCCCCCTATCTCTTGGGCTCCTCGAGGGTCTTCTGACTTGATCTCCAAGCCACCAGGATGATATTCTTCCAAAAAATCACGATGCCGAAGGTTTCATTCCGTGTGGACTCCGTTTGATATTCCTTTTCTTCGAAATACTGAAACAGGCAATAAAACAGCAATATGGGCTGGGCCTCCGGTTAGTAGGTTAGTCCCAAAAATGATATAAATATGTAAAAATAAAGCCCATAATCATCCAAAAGGGGTAATATAATAGCATGGAACAATCAAAAATTATAGATACGTTGGAGACATATCAAGCATCCCCAAGCTTAATTCCTGCTCGTCCTCGAGTAGGTAAATGATAAAAACAGAATTTTTGATGTGGAATGCTACCTAGCATAATTCATAATGTAATTTTCTTTATTGTGGCATGAATGTTCAAATCCAAATGAATAGAAAATAAAAGTTCATATTAACATAAGAAATAGTAATACTTCAAGCTTACTAATCAAAGTAATCATGTCTTCTCAAAATAACATGGCTAAAGAAAGTTATCCCTACAAAATAATATAGTCTGGCTATGCTCTATCTTCATCACATAAAGTATTTAATCATGCACAACCTCGATGACAAGCCAAGCAATTGTTTCATACTTTAATAATCTCAAACTTTTTCAACTTTCACGCAATACATGAGCGTGAGCCATGGACATAGCACTATATGTGGAATAGAATGGTGGTTGTGGAGAAGACAAAAAGGAGAAGATAGTCTCACATCAACTAGGCGTATCAACGGGCTATGGAGATGCCCATTAATAGATATCAATGTGAGTGAGTAGGGATTGCCATGCAACGGATGCACTAGAGCTATAAATATATGAAAGCTCAACAAAATAAACTAAGTGGGGTGCATCCAACTTGCTTGCTCACGAAGACCTAGGGCACTTTTGAGGAAGCCCATCATTGGAATATACAAGCCAAGTTCTATAATGAAAAAATTCCCACTAGTATATTAAAGTGACAACATATGAGACTCTCTATCATGAAGATCATGGTGCTACTTTGAAGTACAAGTGTGGAAAAAGAGATAGTAGCATTGTCCCTTCTCTCTCTTTCTCTCATTTTATTTTTTTCTTCTTTCTTTTTTTTTATTTTTTTTCTTTTCTTTGGCCTTCTCTTTTTTTCTTTTTTCCTTTTGGCCTTTCTCTTTTTTTTGTAAAGTCCGAAGTCTCATCCCGACTTGTGGGGGAATCATAGTCTTCATCATCCTTTCCTCACTAGGACAATGCTCTAATAATGAAGATCATCACAGTTTTATGGATTTACAACTCAAAGCTAGAACAAGATATGACTCTATATGAATGCCTCCGGCAGTGTACCGGGATATGCAATGAATCAAGAGCGACATGTATGAAAATTATGAAGGTGGCCTTGCCACAAATACAATGTCAACTACATGATCATGCAAAGAGCAATATGACAAAAGTAATGTGTGTCATATGAACGGAACGGTGGAAATTTGCATGGCAATATATCTCGGAATGGCTATGGAAATGCCACAATAGGTAGGTATGGTGGCTGTTTTGAGGAAGGTAAATGGTGGGTATATGGTACTGGCGAAAGTTGCGCGGTACAAGAGAAGCTAGCAATGGTGGAAGGGTGAAAGGGTGCGTATAATCCATGGACTCAACATTAATCAAAAGAACTCATATACTTGTTGCAAAAATCTAGAAGTCATCAAAAACCAAAGCACTACGCGCATGCTCCTAGGGGGATAGATTGGTAGGAAAAGACCATCGCTCGTCCCCGACCGCCACTCATAAGGAAGACAATCAATAAATAAAATTGTGCTCCAACTTCATCACAAAGCGGTTCACCATACGTGCATGCTACGGGAATCACAAACTTCAACACAAGCATTCTTTAAATTCATAATAACCCAACTAGCATTAATTTAATATCACTACCTCCATATCTCAAAACAATTATCAAGCATCAAGTTGATCACAGCATCCAATTCACTTTCTATGATAGTTTTTATTATACCCAACTTGGATGCTCATCATTGTAGGACCAACTTTTAAGATCATAGAAAATACCATGCTGTTCTAAAATACTCTCAAAATAATATAAGTGAAGCATGAGAGACTAGCAATTTCTTCAAAATATAACCACCGCCGTGCTCCAAAAGATATAAGTGATGCACTAGAGCAAATGACAAACTACTCCGAAAGATATAAGTGAAGATCAATGAGTAGTCGAATAATTGTGCAACTATGTGAAGACTCTCTAACATTAAGGAATTTCAGATCTTGGTATTGTATTCAAACATCAAGAAAAACAAAATAAAATGACATGGCATGGATAGCACAACTCATGTGAAGAAGCAAAAACTTAGGTTCAACCGATACTAACCGATAGTTGTTGAAGAAGAAAGGTGGGATGCCTACCGGGGCATCCCCAAGCTTAGATGCTTGAGACTTCTTGAAATATTATCTTGGGGTGCCTTGGGAATCCCCAAGCTTGAACTTTTGTGTCTCCTTAATTACTCTCATATCATGGATTCTCTTTTTATCAAAAGCTTCATACACACCAAACTCAACAAGAACTCGTGAGATAGGTTAGTATAAACCAATGCAAAACCTTATCATTTTCTACTGTAACAAATCACTAAAATTATTATTCAACATTGCATACTAAATGTCTCTACATATTTAATACTCCTATCCTTAAATAGAATCATTAAACAAGCGAACATACGCAAACAATGCAAACATAACAGCAATCTGCCCAAACAGTATAGTCTGTAAAGAATGCAAGAGTATCAATACTTCCCTAACTCCAAAAATTATGAACTAAAATTACCACTGTAGTATATTTATCAGATCTCATCATGCAAAAGGTTTCAACATTATAACATTCTATGACTTTACTAGGGAATTTTTGCAACAGCGGTAAACTTTCTGTTTTCAAACAGCAACATGTATACTAGCAAAATAACCATGGCAAAGGCTATCCTTGACTTTTTTATTGAAACTAAAGATGCAAAACATTAATATAAATAGCAGCAAGCAAAATCTAACAAAAGAAAATGATGCTCCAAGCAAAACACATATCATGTGGTGAATAAAAATATAGCTCCAAGTAAAGTTACCGATGAACGAAGACGAAAGAGGGGATGCCTTCCGGGGCATCCCCAAGCTTAGGCTCTTGGTTGTCCTTGAATATTACCTTGGGGTGCCTTGGGCATCCCCAAGCTTAGGCTCTTGCCACTCCTTATTCCATAGTCCATCGAATCCTTACCCAAAACTTGAAAACCCCACAACACAAAACTCAACAGAAAACTCGTAAGCTCTGTTAGTATAAGAAATAAAACCACCACTTAGGTACTGTAATGAACTCATTCTAAATTCATATGTTTTTAATATCTACTGTACTCCAACTTATCTATGGTTCATACCCTTTGAAACTACTCATAGATTCATCAAAATAAGCAAACAACACATAGAAAACAGAATCTGTCAAAAACAGAACAGTCTGTAGTAATCTGTATCAAACGTATACTTCTGGAACTCAAAAAATCCTACCAAATTAGGAAGTCCTAAGCAATTTGTGTACAATCCAGAACAAAAATAATCAGATCAAAAGCATGTTTCTGCGAATTAACAAAACTGCAGAAGTTTCTGATTTTTAGCAGGATCAACGCAACTATCACCGTAAGCTATCCAAAAGGTCTTACTTGGCACTTTATTGAAACAAAAGCTATAAAACATGATTACTACAGTAGCATAATCATGTGGACACACAAAAACAGTAAGGATAAATATTGGGTTGTCTCCGAACAAGCGCTTTTCTTTAATGCCTTTTTAGCTAGGCATGATGATGACAGCGATGCTCACATAAAAGATAAGAATTGAAATATAACAGGAGCATCATGAAGCATATGACTAGCACATTTAAGTCTAACCCACTTCCTATGCATAGAGATTTTGTGAGCAAACAAATTATGGGAACAATAATCAACTAGCATAGGAAGGCAAAACAAGCATAGCTTCAAGATTTTCAACACATAGAGAGGAAACTTGATATTATTGCAATTCCTACAAGCATATATTCCTCCCTCATAATAATTTTCAGTATCATCATGAATGAATTCAACAATATAACCAGCACCTAAATCATTCTTTTCATGATCTACAAGCATAGAAAATTTACTACTCTCCACATAAGCAACTTTCTTCTCATGAATAGTAGTGGGAGCAAACTCAACAAAATAATTATCATGTGAGGCATAATCCAATTGAAAACTAAAATCATGATGACAAGTTTCATGGTTATCATTATTCCTAATAGCATACAAGTCATCACAATAATCATCATAGATATCAACTTTGTTCTCATAATCAATTGGAACCTCTTCTGAAATAGTGGAATCATCACTAAATAAAGTTGACACTCTTCCAAATACACTTTCATGCTCATCACAATAAGATTCAATATCCTCCAAAATAGTGGGATCACTACTTCCTAAAGTTGACACTCTTCCAAACCCACTTTCATCAATATAATCATCATAAATAGGAGGCATGCTATCATCAAAATAAATTTGCTCATCAAAGCTTGGGGGTCAAAATATATCATATTCATAAAACATAGCTTCCCCAAGCTTCTGGCTTTGCATATCATTAGCATCATGCATATTCAAGGAATTCATACTAACAATATTGCAATCATGCTCATCATACAAAGATCTAGTACCAAGCATTTTAATGCATTCTTCTTCTAGCACTTGAGCACAATTTTCCTTTCCATCATACTCACGAAAGATATTAAAAAGACGAAGCGTATGAGACAAACTTAACTCCATTTTTTTTGTAGTTTTCTTTTATAAACTAAACTAGTGATAAAACAAGAAACAAGAAGACTCGATTGCAAGATCTAAAGATATACCTTCAAGCACTCACCTCCCCGGCAACGGCCCCAGAAAAGAGCTTAGTTGACGGGGTGTGAGTGAGTGCCCTTTACCTAGCCTCCCCGGCAACGGCGCCAGAAAAGAGCTTGGTGTCTACTACACAACCTTCTTCTTGTAGACGTTGTTGGGCCTCCAAGTGCACAGGTTTGTAGGACAGTAGCAAATTTCCCTCAAGTGGATGACCTAAGGTTTATCAATCCGTGGGAGGCATAGGATGAAGATGGTCTCTCTCAAACAACACTGGAACCAAATAGCAAAGAGTCTTTTGTGTTCCCAACACACCCAATACAATGGTAAATTGTATAGGTGCACTAGTTCGGCGAAGAGATGGTGATACAAGTGCAATATGGATAGTAGATATAGGTTTTTGTAATCTGAAAATATAAAAACAGCAAGGAAACTAATGATAAAAATGAGCGTAAACGGTATTGCAATGATAGGAAACAAGGCCTGGGGTTCATACTTTCACTAGTGCAAGTTCTCTCAACAATAATAACATAGATAGATCATAATAACAATCCCTCAACATGCAACAAAGAGTCACTCCAAAGCCACTAATAGCAGAGAACAAACGTAGAGATTATGGTAGGGTACGAAACCACCTCAAAGCTATTCTTTCGGATCAATCTATTAAAGAGTTCATACTAGAATAACACCTTAAGACACAAATCAACCAAAACCCTAATGTCACATAGATACTGCATTGTCACTTCAAGTATCCGTGGGCATGATTATACGATATGCATCACACAATCTCAGATTCATCCAACCAACACAAAGTACTTCAAAGAGTGCCCCAAAGTTTCTACCGGAGAGTCAAGAACGTGTGCCAACCCCTATGCATAGGTTCATGGGTGGAACCCGCAAGTTGGTCACCAAGACATACATCAAGAGGCACGTGAAATCCCATTGTCACCACAGATAAACACGGCAAGACATACATCAAGTGTCTCATAAAAGACTCAATCCGATAAGATAACTTCAAAAGGGGAAACTCAATTCATCACAAGAGAGTAGAGGGGGAGAAACATCATAAGATCCAACTACAATAGCAAAGCTCGGGATACATCAAGATCGTGCCATAGAGGGAACACGAGAGAGAGAGAGAGATCAAACACATAGCTACTGGTACATACCCTCAGCCCCGAGGGTGAACTACTCCCTCCTCGTCATGGAGAGCGCCGGGATGATGAAGATGGCCACCGGTGATGGATTCCCCCTCCGACAGGGTGCCGGAATGGGCTCCCGAGATATTTTTGGTGGCTACAGAGGCTTGCGGCAGTGGAACTCCTGATCTATCTTGATTTTCGATGGTTTTAGGGTACGTAGGTATATATAGGCGAAAGAAGTCGGTCGGGAGGTGCTCGAGGGATCCACGAGACAGGGGGCGCGCCCCCCTATCTCCTGGGCTCCTCGAGGGTCTTTTGACTTGATCTCCAAGCCTCCAGGATGATATTCTTCCAAAAGATCATGATGCCGAAGGTTTCATTCCGTTTGGACTCTGTTTGATATTCCTTTTTCTTCAAAATATTGAAACAGGCAATAAAACAGCAATATGGGTTGGGCCTCCGATTAGTAGGTTAGTCCCAAAAATGATATAAATATGTAAAATAAAGCCCATAATCATCCAAAAGGGGTAATATAATAGCATGTAACAATCAAAAATTATAGATACGTTGGAGACGTATCAATAATCGGGACCACTCCCAGTGATGACCGTAGTTTGAGGAGTTCATGTATTCACCAAGTGTTAATGCTTTGGTCCGGTACTCTATTAAAAGGAGGCCTTAATATCCCTTAGTTTCCAATAGGACCCCGCTGCCACGGGAGGGTAGGACAAAATATGTCATGCAAGTTCTTTTCCATAAGCACGTATGACTATATTCGGAATACATGCCTATATTACATTGATGAATTGGAGCTAGTTCTGTGTCACCCTATGTTATAACTATTGCATGAGGAATCGCATCCGACATAATTATCCATCACTGATCCAGTGCCTACGAGCTTTTCACATATTGATCTTTGCTTAGTTACTTTACCGTTGCCGCTGTTACAATTACTACAAATCTGCTGCTGTTACTTTTGCTACTGTTACCGTTACTTCCATATTACTTTGCTACTAAATACTTTGCTGCAGATATTAAGTTTTCCAGGTGTGGTTGAATTCAACTCAACTACTAATACTTGAGAATATTCTTTGGCTCCCCTTGTGTCGAATGAATAAATTTGGGTTGAATACTCTACCCTCGAAAACTTTTGCGATCCCCTATACTTGTGGGTTATCAATGTGCTAGGGTTAGGGCATAACTTGATCTCGGTGAGACCGATCACATGAACTCGGTGGGACCGATTTCAGTAATTAGAAAACATAGAGTTGGTCAGGCAAACTCGATGGGACTGATCGCTCATTTCGGTGAGGCCAAAATGTTACGAAGGGAAACGAAGGGTTTGAAATCCCATCTCGATGAGATCGAGATCCCTATCAGTGAAACCGAAGTGATTAGGGTTTGTGGCAGTGGCTATGTCAAATGAACTCGGTGGCGCCGGATAGATCAAATCAGTGGGGCCGAGTTTGACTTTAGGTTTAGGACATATGTGGAAATGAGAAAGTGGTTGAGGGTTTGTGGAGCATATCACTAAGCATTTTGAGCAAGCAAGCCATTAAGCAACACCTCATCCCCTTTTAATAGTATTGGCTTTCCTATGGACTCAATGTGATCTTGGATCACTACAATGAAAATGTAGAGTCTTGAGCTTGTTGCCAATATGTGTCCTTAGCATTTTGAGGGGTCCACATCTCTAGTCCATGTCATGCCAATCATGAACTTTCTGAAATGGTCATCTTGAAAGAGTATTAGTTCAATGAGCTATATGTTGTTAAGAATTACCAAAACCACCCAGCGATTAGTTGCACTTTCAATCTCCCCTTTTTTGGTAATTGATGACAACATATAGATCAAAGCTTTGACAAATAATAATAAGAATGAAAAACATCGTCGCTTTGAGAAGTATGTGATAAGAAAGAGCTCCCCCTAAATTTGTGCATTATTTAAGATTTGCTTTTGAATGCTAATGCACAAACAATTAGGATCATGGGTTACTCTTCCATGTCACATACATCTTGGTGGAGCGCTCAAAAAGATAGAAAAACATGCACTCATCACCAAGGCAAAGTGAATGACCATACATGATATATATAGAGAATATCATCATCCAAGCACAAGCATTAAGTATGATATGGTCAAACACATGACCATACAAGTATCTGATACACATAACCATAAAGTATCAACCAAGCAAGCAAGCAAGTAAGTAGCAAAAGAAGCAAAGCACATTCTCTCTCTCGAAGCCTATGATCTATACACTTTCTCCCCCTTTGGTAACAAGTTACCAAAAATCTTGAAAATGCATAGTGCTTTGCGGCTCTCTAAGCTTGATCTTCTGGAGGAGGCGTGGAGAGGACTCCAAGGACGAATGCATCTGTTGAAGTTGATGGAGCTGGTGGAGTTGCAACCGGAGGGGCAACTAAAGCTGTGGCTGCAGGTGCTGACGCAGTAGCTCTTGCGTCTGTCACTGGCACTGCTGCAGATCTCTGTGCCCTAGGCACACTCTGAAACACTTCTATGGTTGCTTTCCCTTTCCTCTCATCAACTTCTTCTTGGAGCTACTCAACTGCTGTTTGCATTTCTGCCACCTTCAAGTCAAGATCATATAACTTTGTTTCAAGGATCCTTTCTAGGCTCTCCAGATTCTGAGTCGGGGTGGCCGATCCTTTCTCAATCCTCAAAGTGGCTTGAATAAGATATCCAAGTTGATCTTGCTTTGACTTGAGGAAAACCTGTGAAGCCTCTTCAGCACTTGGCATCTTGGCTGCCTTCTCAGCTTTTGCTTTCTGCCTCTTCTCTTGAGCCTATACTGATGTGGGATCTTCAGCATTCATGACAACTGTGTTTTCCTCAAAGTCAGGCCTCAAGGGCATGTGCTCTTTGTCCAACAAATACACACCTTTGCTCATCTTGGAGTTAATCAGCATCTGGATGTGTGGAGCATACCCACATAATCTTTTCTGGTTAGCAGTTGTTCTCTTGATGGTCTCAACAATCAAACTCATCACTTTAAACTTCTTGGGCAGATCAAATAGCTGAAGCAAGTTGATGGAGTGGCCTCTGATCATCCTGTGATCTCCTGATTTGGGCAACAAGGTGTGACTCAAAATGGTGTTCATGGTGGCCAGTCTTGACATCAGATAGTACACTAAGCCTAGCATATGTGTCTCCAAGGCCTTGTCAGGTATCTCCTTGTACATGTTGGCCATGGAGTTGTGGTCCTTCTTGCACTCACCATAGACATCAATATCTTTCTCAGCTTCTTTAGGGGCATTAATGAGCTTGGCCCACTCAATAGAAGACTGGTACCTAGTACCTTCAGACATCAAACAATCTTGCCATCATGGTAGAAGTGAGATGTTGAATAGAACTACATGATAAGCTCATCATTACACTTGGTCAATTTCTGACCCACAAAAGTGTCAACTCCATCGAGTCTGAAGCTCTCATGCACTCCTGGAAAATGATCTTCATTGGCACCAATCTATTTCTAGTCCACCCACTTCATGTCACATACAGTCGGCTTCTTATCTAGGAGCACAGTCTCATAGAAGTCCTGCTATTCCTTGGTGTGAAACCTGTAGTCCACAGCAGTTCTTCTCCTCACAGCATAGGGATCTGCTTGTCTCCACAATCTAAGACCTGCATCTTTTCTCTCCTCCATATTCTCAGCTACTGGATTATTGTCATCATGATCAAGTATCTTTGGCTTCAACTTTCTGAGCACTTGGGCTTCCTCATCTTCTTCTTCAATCTCAGGCACTGGGGCCTTGTCCTTCTCTGCAGTAGGAATGTTTCTAGTGCTTCTCTTTGGTGCAGACTTGGAAGCTGGAGCTGGAGTGTTATAGGGTGGAACCCTAAGTGAAGATCTTTCATGAATTGGAGGGGGAACCCCCAAGAACAAGATGAACACAAGAGAGAAAACAAGAGGAACACTCAAGGACAAGTCCAATCACACATCCACTAGACCAACAAACACACAAGATCCACAAGGTACATGAACAATCAAAGGGAAACAAGATACATGGTAGAGTTCATCCCAAATCCTATGAAGGAGATGTGGGCTTGATGATTCACTTGGGGAATCCTTCTCCCTTAGGAGGGGTTGATATCCACAAGTGGATCTTCTCCCTTAGGAGGTCATGATCTCCATGAGGAGGAAGATGAGAAAAGCTCTCTCAATATCTCACATATACTTTGCTATCCCTCTAAATGAGCTAGGTGGGGGGTACTTATAGTCTAGGGGCAAAATAAGAGGGGAACAGGGTTACAAGAGCAAAAGCCCCAATTTGCATGCATGCCTTCACGGAGTGGTCCAGGCACCCGGGGCAAAGGGGTTCGGGCACCCGGACAGGTCAGGGGCCGGCTGTAGGTGGCTCGGGCACCCGGGGGTTCCAAGCCCGGGCACCCGGGGTGGCGCTAGGAGGCTGGAGGCGGGAGGTCGGGCACCCAGACCAGGCAGGCGGCTGGCTGGGCAGGGCCGGGCACCCGGGGTGTGGTGGCCCGGGCACCCGGAGGTGAAGGCAGCAGCTCCAGCGGGAGGGGCCGGGCACCCAGGGCTCCAAGGCCGGGCACCCGGGGCCGGCTGGGGCAGAGCCCAAGGGGCTGCGGGCACCGGGCCTGATGAGGACATGATTACCTTGGATATGACCAAAATGTTGCATACATGCATATTTGTCAGGTGATTTCTAGTGCAAACTATTCAATAATCTATTTATGTTATCTAGAACAAAAATACTTCACACGCTTTTGTGTTTTGTCTAATTGCAGGTGTATGGGACATTTGTACAATCTACATTGAAGATAAGGAAGAAAGAGATATTTATTTGTTGTTCAAAAAGTTCTCTCACGTCACTTTTGGCCCAAGAAAAGATAGAGTCCAAGTCTCTCACGTTCTGGATTCAGATTCAGACTACACAGACATACCTGACTCAAAACGTCAACAACTTTTTCATACGGACTCCGAATTGGGCGATTATTTTTTTGTTGGAAAGTAGATTTCGTCCTCTTTCCAAAACAATTGGATTCACCTTAAAATTCGTCCGGAGCGTTGAGTTATGAACGAAACAATCTGATGCTGCAACAGAATCCGAGACAAACTACAAGTCCAAAGGTGTTACGTCACCTCCACTTGGGCCCATTGGCCTTGTACGACCTAGGGTTAGTTTTAGGCTGCCTTGAAACGTCCTCCCACCTCCTTGGCCTCCACCCCTTACTCCTATATAAGTAGATCCATCTAGTAGCTTTTTGCTTGGGATTTGTTTAGTTAAAAGTTAGCCATTGCAACTTCGTGTACTTCGTTTGTGTCCAACGACCAGACCAAGACCGATTACGGATCCCCACATTTATCAGTAGTTCATATATATTCGCAATATTCAGATTGCTTTATCATATTCTTGCTTGTTCTTCGATTGCTTGCAGGAATAGACCTTCATGGTCAAGTTGATCGTGCTCTGGCGTGGTCAATAACCTCTCGGAGTTGGTTTAGCGATTGCTAAGGTGCAACGTCGTGCACGTTTGTAGTCGGATCGTCAAAGTCGTTTCCACCGAATCGATAGTTATTATCTCATCGAAAGATCGGGACACCCTCTATCAAGTGGTATCAGTTTTCAGGTTGCTCGGTGAGAATTTCCAGTTATCCCTAGATCCGATTTATTTTCTTACCTATTGTCCAAGAAAAAGCCACAAAACAAAGGTAGATCCATTCATCCTTTGTCCTAGCCAGTCTGAGCCTTTGCAATTTTCTTTTCATTGTTTGTATTATTGAATTATCGGTTGCATCGTCGTGTCGAGTTGCTGGTTTTAGTGTCTAGTTCGTTTAGAGTTTCGAGTTCTGTTCACATTAGTCACGCCGCCGCTGCATCGTTATCCCTTCCGCTGTCCACTACACATCCATCAATTTCCATCACGTGCTCCCACCGTTCATTGTCATAATCATAGTTGAGATCGTTCACATCTTGGCTTGATCCAATCTGCATCTTATCTAGTTTGTTTTGGAAGGAGGGAGAGAAAAAAAAAGAAAGAGAAAAAAAGAGAAAAATAAAGTAAAAAAGAAAGTCAGAAAAAAAAGAGAAATAAAAAGAAAAAAAGTGTTAGGAAAAAAAGAGAGAAGAAAAAAACAAAATTCGGATCTATCTAGACTCAATCTCGTAGTTGAATTTGGATTGGAATCTATTTTGTGCACTATTCAGTAAAACAGGCATAACTTTCTCATACGAAGTCCGTTTTGGCTCCGCGAGTACTCAAATGAAAGCTAGCGACGAGCCACATCTAAATAGTTGCAGAAGCTATTTCAATATTTGGCACCTCAAAATTAGCTTCTAAATAGGTCTTTTTTCCCTCCGAAGTTCGCGCATACAGTTTGTTCCAGTTTTTCAGGCCAGTTTTAGATTTCTTTGACTCCTCATACCAATTCGGAATTGAGTGATTCTTTTTGCATTGGAAAGCTTGAGTTAGTAGAATTCTTTGAAAAAAGTTATCAGAAAATTGGCTCAAAATTTTCAAGAGGAAATTTGGAGAGAGAGTTGTTGTATATCCTGTTTGGCAGTTGTTTTTCATCATTATCTTTACTGCTGTTGTGATCTTCACTTATATCTTGCTGTCCAGAGCTACTTAGTATCCTTCATTGATGCTAGTTGTGCTACGCCGTGACCTCATTAGGCTAGTCATAGTGGGGAGTAACTTAGACTAGTAACATACATATGTTACTAGTCCATGTTACCACCTTCATAGTGGGAAGTGCCATAGGTGTAGTAACATGCATATCTTCATTTATTGCTTTGTAGACTCATTTTGTATTGGAAACCGCTATGTGATGGTAACATATTATGTTACTCTATTTGTCTCTCTCCTCTTTAATTACATGACATGTCATCTTTTTTGCTTATGTGGCATCTATGTTACTACTTATGTTACTCCCACTATGACTAGCCTTAGTGTTCTACGCTCGCGTCTCTAGTCAGGTCTAGCTTAGGACCAACACAGTACCATCTTTGAGCGTTTATTCAACATTGCATCTTTGAATTGATTATTGCTAATCTTTTGCTACCATATATAGCCAACCCAGCTCCACATATTTCTACACCGTGTATACGTACGTTCCCTTGGCAATCGCTTTACACAATCTTCAGAGTTACTTGACACCGCTGGTTGCCTGTCACCACCTGCCACATGGTAAAAACTTGTAAGATATTGATATTTGCTTTACTGTGAGCACACAACCACATCCTAGTAGTTCATAGGAACATTATTCTCGAATTTTGTTTCTTGTTTCTACTAATCATGACAGGTTCCGGAGATAGAAGTTCTTGGACGATGGACACATCTTCACCATCACGAGAGTTGGGACAACACACACAAGCACATGGTCAGGTTATCTCTTTACCGTCATTTGAGGGTAGATTTAATCCTGCTATTTATCTAGCTTGGGAGCTTGAAGTAGAACAAGTTTTTCGTCACCATGACTTTTCTGAACTTGAGAGAGTACGAGCTGCCACTAGAGCATTTACTGGTTTTGCTTCTGTTTGGTGGAGTGTGCATTGTAAGAAAAACATTGATAACCAACCCACAACTTGGAAACATTTGAAAGATGTAATGAGACAACAATTTTTCCCTCCTTACTATCATCGTGAATTGCTTCGCAAATTTGAACAATTTAAACAAGGCAACAACACTGTTCATGCTTACTACCAAGAGTTCAAATCTTATATGCATCATTGTGACATAGAAGAATCTGAGGATGATACAATGAATAGATTTTTTGGTGGTTTGAACTATGATATTCAGGCAAGATTTCAGTATATTCCTCGTTGCATTACTGGTATGTATGTTCGTGCTTGTACCTTTGAGAGACAGTTACAGGAGGATGCATTGGGTGACTACAACAACTACTATTCCAGTTCATGCTCACCATCGCCGGTTGGTTCCTCCACCGTTGCACCTACTTGAGCAGCCCCACCTCGGATTGTGAGCGCGACATCATCTCATGAGTATGGTGCATCGTCTACGTCTGTACCTACATCAGCTATGTCTTTGCGACAAGGTAATAGTAAAGGTATTGATGATATAACTTCACGTGAGAATGATGCATCCCTAGTTAACTTGCATGCATCATGTGTTGAGTTACCTGGTGATTTGAGCACAGCATCTATTTTGGAGAATCTTGATACTGTCATGTGATCAAACAACTGAAATACCAACAATTTTGAGTGCACCCATTGAATTAACTATTGGTGCAAAAGAATCAATGTTTAATCATTTTGATATGACCTCTAATCTTGGTGATGATTCTGTGTTGAATGACTTATTGCATGTTTTCTTATTTAAGCATGTTGTAGCATGTAAATTTGATGCAAGTAAGGTTTTTTCACCAATGTTGGGATGGTTTAATGATGAACATTGTTAATCTTTTGAAATGAATAAGAGCTTCACTTATATGTGCAAACTGACTTGCAATATTTTCATGCCTTCTACTTCTTGTGCTAATTTTTTGGCTTTAGATTTTATGAACTATGCAAGTTACTCATCTATTCATGTGTCATATATGCAAAAATATAGGGAAGTAAAAATGGATGATATATACATATACAACATTTACACCTTGTCTCTTTTGTTAGCCACATTTCAGATTAAGCAACACCGAGGACGGCGTTATTTTCAAGAAGGGGAGGATGATGAGGACATGACTACCTTGGATATGACCAAAATATTGCATACATGCATATTTGTCAGGTGATTTCTAGTGCAAACTATTCAATAATCTATTTATGTTATGCAGAACAAAAATACTTCACACACTTTTGTGTTTTGTCTAATTGCAGGTGTATGGGACATTTGTACAATCCACATATGAAGATAAGGAAGAAAGAGATGTTTATTTTCTGTTCAAAAAGTTCTCTTACATCACTTTTGGCCCAAGAGAAGATAGAGTCCAAGTCTCTCACGTTCTGGATTCAGATTCGGACTACACAGACATGCCTGACTCAAAAAGTCAACAACTTTTTCATACGGACTCCGAATTGGGTGATTCTTTTTTTAGAAAGTAGATTTTGTGCTCTTTCCAAACCAATTGGATTCACCTTAAAATTCGTCCGGAGCGTTGAGTTATGAACGAAACAATCTGATGCTGCAGCAGAATCCTAGACAAACTACAAGTCCAAAGGTGTTACGTCACCTCCACTTGGGCCCATTGGCCTTGTACGACCTAGGGTTAGTTTTAGGATGCCTTGGAACATCCTCCCACCTCCTTGGCCGCCACCCCTTACTCCTATATAAGTAGATCCATCTAGTAGCTTTTTGCTTGGGATTTGTTTAGTTAAAAGTTAGTCATTGCAACTTCGTGTACTTCGTTTGTGTCCAACGACCAGACCAAGACCGCTTATGGATCCCCACCTTTATCAGTAGTTCATATATATTCGCAATATTCAGATTGTTTTATCATATTCTTGCTTGTTCTTCGATTGCTTGCAGGAATAGACCTTCGTGGTCAGGTTGATCATGCTCTGGCGTGGTCAATAACCTCTTGGAGTTTGTTTAGCGATTGCTAAGGCGCAATGTCGTGCACGTTTGTAGTCGGATCGTCAAAGTCGTCTCCACCAAATCGATAGTTATCATCTCATCGAAAGATCGGGACACCTTTGCCTCCATCAGGGCCCTCCATGGCCGGGCACCCGAGACCGGAGTGGTCGGGCACCCGGGGTAGCCAGGGGCTCCGCCGGCTGTAGGGGAGGGCCGGGGTGGTCCGGGACCTCCTTTGCTTCGTGCTTCTCGCGCGTCCTTCTTCCTTCTCCTTCTTCTTGGGTCTCCAGTGAACTTGGTGATTCCTCCTCCGTGCTTCCTTGTGACGATCTCCGAAGTACCTAAGAATGCATAACATTTCCATTTGAGGTAGAACCTGACTCTCGTGTGAATCTGAAAGAAACTCAAAGAGGAAAGAGTTAACCTCGGTTTCAACGGTGCATGCACATGCTCTTGTCATTGGTCCTCGAGGTGCTTGATGAGTTGTAGTAGAGTCCATGGGGATGAGCGAGGGATGCTCCGCATCATCTCCCCCCCCCCCTTGAGAGAGATCCGTCCACGGATCGTGATCTTCATCACCATGGGAAAGAGAGGGCGTTGCCATGTAGAAGTGCACAACCACCAAGTACTCATCATGTTGAAGCTCGAAATGGGCACTCTCCAATGTCGCAACATCTTGTGATTCCTTCAAAAGTAGCAAAGATAACAAACACTTGGAAAAACAAATTTGGTTAGCTTAAGTGCTAAACCAAGCATTCAAGAGGTGATTCACCAAACAAGTGTCGTCATCAAGTATAGCATGTGGTGTGACAAGGGATTGTGACATGTCATGTAAGCACATAAATTAAGCAAAATCAAGGACATCATGGAAACAAGCATGGAAATGTGAGGTAAAGATGCTAAAATGGTTGACAAGAGAACAAGCATTAACCTCAAGATCATAGCAAGCATGCATAAGACTCTCAATGAACGGTCTATGGTAGGCATAAGAGTCATTCACAACACCAAATGAAAGGCAATGTCAAAACGCATGGGTCAAGTGCAATACAATACAAGCATAATGTGCATATGGTGTGGTGAAGATAGTGTGGCACCCAACACAATAGAAAGAGCAATTGTTCATCATGTGTGAGGCAATCAAATCAATCATGTGACAAGCAATGGGACATGGCATATGTGAAGTATTGACATTGTTGCAACCAAACAAGTGATAGGAGCAAGTAATCCAAGAATTGGATGCAACATGAGAAAGCATAAGAATCAAGTCATGTGAACTAGTGGAGCAAAGATGAAACACACTAGAGGAAATAATGGCAATCATGTCATGTGTGCAGGTAGTAGGCATAGGCAATGCACATGACATATCGCAAGCACGAACACAAAGCAAGATCATAGTATCATCATAGGCATAGGTCATAGGTAGAACATGGCAATAACAAGCAATATCTCCACCAAGCTTGCAAATACACATACAAGTAGTAGAATCAATCATCATGTGTAATGCAAACCATGGATCACAAATGCATGGCAAAGGCATAGGAATGAGCATATCATGCAAAGTGAACATGGCAAGATGGGCATAGAATATGTAGTGAACAATAACCTATAGCCAAGTGAGGGCCATGTAGAAGAAATGTGCGTAGTCTTTGCGCGAAGATAGCGGTGGGAAAGACACTCCAAGGGATCCCAAGTCATCGTTGCTCTCTAGAGCTCGCTTTGTCAACTCGTGGGATTGCGAGGTTGACAAGTATTCATGTGTACCTACACAAAAGAGACACAAACCAAAGAAATTGTGTTCATGGTAAATGTACACATCATCCATCATGATGTGTATATGCACGTGTGAGTTAGTACAAGATAAGCATTGTTCAAAGAAATTTGATGCATGGTATAAGAACATGTCATCCATCATGAAATAATAGTTGTTATGTATGACATGATGGGGATGCAAATCTAGCATACAAGTATATGGCACATCAATAGCATTTTCATTCATAGGGAGCATATGGTGCACAGGATCAAAATCTCCTAAAATGTATGAGGAAACTATGGGGGTGTCCTCATGAGCAATAGTGGAAACATCATATGGAGAAAATGGAGAACATCCAAAACAATGCATATCCGAGGCTAGGTGGTCATGGCATGGCATATGAGATAAACGATGCAAAGGAAACATATCAATATCATCACAAGAAAAACAAATGCCAATTACCAAGGGCTTGTGATCTATGCCACATGTGCAAATTGGATTAATTTTAATGGCATATCCATGGTCACTATGATGAGATTGCAAATAAGACATATGATTGATCTCATGCATAGCATATGACAAGTCAAGCGGATTGTCAAACATGATGTGAACAAGAGAATTATCACAAGAAATCCTATGTAACATGGCATCACAACTACTAGAATCCGCATGGCAATCATCAAACTCATCATAAATGGGTAAATCATCGCATGGGGAAATCATACTAGCATGAAGCATGGTAATAGGTGGAGCAACATCATGCAAGCAATCAATGTCAAGAACGTCCACTAGTGGAACAAGAGCATCACCTTCACCTATGTTACCTTTCTCGTTCCACTCAAGTGGTGTAGGTGAGGTGGGAAAGACCAAAGCGTGGTCAACGTCTTCATCGTGATGGAACCATGTGGGGGGTGCATCATGGTCCACCATGGCCATCGTCTTGTCCATAGGAAGGACGAAGTCGTCAAGGATCGGTGCATCATCATAAATGGGACCTAGCACCAAATGAGAAGACACCATAGAGGTAGAGGTTAAGTTGTTAGAAATCGAAATGACCTCACTCTCTCTATGTGGTGGTGGCTCACTCACCCCCTCAAGGTAGGTGCACTCAATGTCACATATGGTGGAGTCACGCATCTCACTCAAGTGGTGGGAGTTGTGGCTCTCCTCACATGGGAATTGTGGCAACTCATCATATATGGGGCTAGTGGTGAAGTCACTCTCACTCTCCATATGGTGGCACAAGTCACTCAAGTCATCATACGTTGCCATGGTCGAAGGGAAAATCCCATGCTCAACCATCTCGTAGTCGTCACCGTGGATGAAGGCTGAAGATGGCACATCATCACTCTCGTCGTGGATGAAGGCCGAAGATGGCACAACATCCAAAGGCGAAGATGCCTTGAGAACACTTGGCGAAGATGCCGAAGTGGTGGTAGTAGTCGTAGCTCCGTCTTGGTGGTGCTTGTCTCGCGGTCTTCTCTTGTGCTCGTGATGTTTGGCCGTAGCTTGATGTAGAGCTTTTTGGGACTTGTAGGTGTACGCATCGCGAGCATCTTCATCTTGATGGTCTTGTAGTTCTTGAGCTCAATGATGTTCCGTAGTTTGGCCACTTGAGCATCGCCGCCTTGAAGATGACGAAGCGGAAGAAGACTTGTAGTTGGCCACCATGTCTCGTACTTGATCCCTTTGTTCGGCCAACTTGGTGTCGAGGTAGTCCCTTATCCTTGCTTCGTTTTGGCGAATGCCGATGGCGAGTTGCTCAATGCCTTGCATTGCCCGTTGTAGTCTGAAGATGGACGTTTTGGAGATGTAGTTGTTCACGTTGTCATTGTTGTGGAAGACAGGAGATGAAATGCCTTGCCTATCCATCACAAGCCTCGAGTAGAGGTGAGTAGGAAATGAGATAAACAATACCAAGTTACCTTTTCCCAAAGTTGAGGATGTATCCCGTTTCACTCAATGTGAGATGAAAGAATAGTGGAATTGGTACCATACTTGTTCACTCACACCTATCAAGTAAAGCTTATAGTGGAGCTCGGTGAGGATAGTGGCACAAAAATTTGATGCAAAATGTTAGCAAGAGTCAATAATGTTGGAAAAGATTCACAAATTCGCAAGTGAAACAAGTAGACCAATAGCAATATGTGGCACACGGAAACACACACACGGATAGATAAATGGGGTCGTGCAACCAAGGAATGAGCACAAAATGTGGAATCTACGGAAAACGCTCGTGTTGCACAACTCAAGAGAGGTGCTAGCACGATTGCTCAATAAGCGGATATGACGCTTGTGCACAACCTATAAGATGCAAAATGTATGAGCCTTCGATCCCAAGTATGCTATGTGTATGATGTTCCCGGTGTTCTTCTCAAGATGATCCAAGATGATCGGATATGACAATCTTATGTGCAATGTGGTATGATGTTATGGCTCTAGCTCACAAGCTTCTTTGCTCTCCTTTTTTTGCTTAAAAGCTTATTCTTTTTTTTTTTGATATGGCCACTCATGTGAAATGCTCAAACCAAGATAGCAATTGTGTCTATGAGGGAATGATCTTGTGACACAAGGGATGATATGATGATACCAAGATGATACCAATATGATATGGTATGTATGCAATGAAAGGTATGGATCACTAATGTGCACAAGTAACGTTGCCGGCAATACTCAAATGGCTAGTCTCGATAGGCAAGTGACGCAATATGGGCTAAGGGGTTAACAATGTAATGGCAAGGATGTACAATGATAGGATACCACAATACTAAGATGATATAGAGGGTACCGTTCTTGCTTACGGTTAGGGTGTCAAATTGGTGAGGTGGTCGATGTCGATGACGACCTCGCGGCGATGATGAGTGGCGGTGTTCTTGATGTAGATACCAAGATGATGTAGACCCATCCCTAAGTAGCCGAAACACCTTAGGAAACGTTAAAAAACCGTGAACTCAAAATCTCAAGGAAAATGTCAAATGGTGGTAGCGGAATGTGTTGGTGGTTCCGAAGTTAGCAATGTGGAAGTGGTGGTGGTGGTTGATGACGAAGCAACCGTCCCTAAGTAGCCGAAACACCTTAGGAGACTCAAGTGACCACTCAAGCAACCACAAATGCTATATGGAGCAAAAATGGGTTAGGTTGCGGAAAGTTATGGTGGTTTTGCGGATGATATGGTGGATGGCCGAGGCAAAAATGCCAAAATGCCAATTTTTTATGGACTCAAATGGTGCTAAAACCTATCTATATGGATGGGGGACGTCAATAGCTACTCAACGAGCTAAAGAACATCAAAATCGGACTCCGGGAGTGAAAGTTATGGCCAAAATGGTGAATGTTGGTGGGCTGATTC
>NC_041391.1:352294359-352350486 GCF_002162155.2 Triticum dicoccoides | reverse complement strand
GTTCGGGGGTGCGGGCACCCGGAGTGGTCAGCGAGGTTGGGCTGAAGAAGAGGCCCGGGGGCAAGAGGTGCGGGCACCCGGGGTGGTCCGAGGCAAACGGCCCGGGGTGCGGGTGCCCGGGGTCTCAGGGTGCGGGCACTCGGGGTGGTCAACGGAGATGCGCGGGGGGTCCGGGTGCCCGGGGTTGGAGGTCCGGGTGCCCGGGGGTGTCGGATTTGGGTGGAAATTCGTGGCAAAATGGAAGAAATTGGTGGATTTCATGGAGGGAAAGGTGTAGATGGATGGGGGGAGTGCTAGATCCACTTGAAACCAAGCAAATCCATGGATCAAATCCAACAAAATCTCATCAAACCAACAAATCACAAAAAAATTGGGGCTATTTTTGGTGGGGAATTTTCGAAATTGGGGAAGAACACACAAAATTAGGCTAGAAAACAAAGAGGGGAGGCTCCGGTTTCGTGATCAACGTGGCTCATGATACCAAGATGTTGTAGGATGGAACCCTAAGTGAAGATCTTTCACAAATTGGAGGCGGGAATCCCCAAGAACAAGATGAACACAAGAGAGAAAACAAGAGGAACACTCAAGGACAAGTCCAATCACACATCCACTAGACCAACAAACACACAAGATCCACAAGGTACAGGAATAATCAAAGGGAAACAAGATACATGGTAGAGTTCACCCCAAATCCTATGAAGGAGAGATGGCTTGATGATTCACTTGGGGAATCCTTCTCCCTTAGGAGGGCTTGATATCCACAAGTGGATCTTCTCCCTTAGGAGGTCATGATCTCCATGAGGAGGAAGATGAGCAAAGCTCTCTCAATATCTCACATATACTTTTCTATCCTTCTAAGAGCTAGGTGGGGGTACTTATAGTCTAGGGGCAAAATAAGAGGGGAAGAGGGTTACAAGGGCAAAAGCCCCAACTTGCACGCATGCCTTCGCGGAGTGGTCCGGGCACCCGGCGCAAAGGAGTCCGGGCACCCGGACATGTCAGGGGCCGGCTGTAGGTGGCCTGGGCACCCGGGGTGGCGCCCGAAGGCTGGAGGCGGGAGGCCGGGCACCCGGGGGCCCAAGGCCCGGGCACCCAAACCAGGCAGGCGGCCGGCTGGGCGGGGCCGGGCACCCAGGGTGTGGTAGCCCGGGCACCCGGAGGTGAAGGCAGCAGCTCCAGCGGGAGGGGCCGGGCACCCGGGGCTCCAAGGCCGGGCACCCGGGGCCAGCTGGGGCAGCGCCCAGGGGGGTGCGGGCACCCGGGCCCTCCATGGTCGGGCACCCGTCGCCGGAGTGGCCGGGCACCTGGGGTAGCCAGGGGCTCCGCCAGCTGTAGGGGAGGGCCGGGGTGGTCCGAGACCTCCTTTGCTTCGTGCTTCTCGCGCGTCCTTCTTCCTTCTCCTTCTTCTTGGGTCTCCGGTGAACTTGGTGATTCCTCCTCCGTGCTTCCTTGTGACGATCTCCGAAGTACCTAAGAATGCATAACATTTCCATTTGAGGTAGAACCCGACTCTCGTGTGAATCCGAAAGAAACTCGAAGAGGAAAGAGTTAACCTCGGTTTCGACGATGCGTGCACATGCTCCTGTCATTGGTCCTCGAGGTGCTTGATGAGTAGTAGTAGAGTCCATGGGGATGAGCGAGGGATGCTCCGCATCATGGAGCTTTGGGGGCAGTCTTGGGATTTGAAGGAGCATCCCCAGACTTGTTGGCATCCCCCATCAGCTTTTGAGACTTAGGTGCTGGTGCAGCATCCTCTTCTTCTTCTTCTTCCTCATCCGAGGAGTGCTTCTCAAATTCAGCCATTGGATCTACTTTCTAGCACCATCTCCCTCTCTTTCTTTCCTTCTTTTTCTTGCCCTCACCAGCAGCCTCGTCAACAGTTGATTTGGAAGTTTCAAGAGTTGAGGCTCTAGCCTTTGAAATTGGCACTCTCTTTGCAGGAGCCTTCTTGTTCAGACCTGGCTTTGTAGAAGCAGTTGTTCCAAATTCTTTCTTGACAACCTTCTTCTTTGAGGTCA
The DNA here is from genome assembly GCF_002162155.2 of Triticum dicoccoides. Taxonomy (NCBI): domain Eukaryota; kingdom Viridiplantae; phylum Streptophyta; class Magnoliopsida; order Poales; family Poaceae; genus Triticum; species Triticum dicoccoides. The sequence goes on along the minus strand of NC_041391.1, from coordinate 352,348,468 downwards.
CTTCCTCAACTTCAAAATCCTCATCCTCTGAACCTGAGATTTTCTTCTTCCGCTGCCTTGTTGTTGCCTTAGGCAGGTTGCTAGGAGTGCTTCTGCTCCCCTCAACATACCTGCCACAGGGACTAGTGCCCTCACTCAGATTCACGTGCTCCTCACACTTATCCTAGATGTCACTCTGATTAGACATTTTGTCACTGCAAACTCAGAACTGACCCTGTGAATAGTTATAGATGAGATAGAGTGGATGAGCATCACAAAGTGTAGAGTTTTTGCAAAACAAATGAGTCAAAAACTTAGTTTTAGTTTTCCACAGAAAGCATTTCAGAGCTACCGATTTGTTAAACTCGGTGACACCAAAGCAACTTCAGAGTTTAAACTAGTGGAATCGGTCAGACCGAGACACAGTTCGGTGACTCCGAGATTGCTAGGGTTTCACTGAGAGTCGAACTCGGTCACACCGATTTGCAAGTTTTGGTTAGACCAAAAATTACAACTCACTCGGTCTGAGATGAGTTCGACGGAAACCTAACCCTAAATTTTCAAATCAAAACTAATCTAAAGGAAGTTTTCTCTGGATAGATTGATCTCATACGTGGTAAGAATCATGGCATTGTCTTTGTGCTAAGAATCAGAGGTAAAAGATTGCACAAAGAATCAAACTCATACCCCAACTCGGCGATGAGCTCACTACGGCGGCAGCGGCGGTGAAGATTTCTGTTGACAGCGACGGAGACTAGCGGCGGGAGGTCGCTAGTGACGAGAGGACGATCCGGAGACCCGAGTCGGCAGAGCAGGACACGCACAGGTGAATAGGTTTTGGAGAAATTTCCAAAATTTGACCCGTCGGTATATATATCCTGACCCTGTCGGTGTGACCGAATGGTTCTAATCGGTTGCACCGAGATTGAAAACCTTGATCAACTTAGTGAACTCGGTATGACCGAAAAGGATGAATCGGTCAGACCGAAATGCACAGAGAGGTTTTGGAAGTTTAAGTCTATGACGAATCGGTGACTCCGAGTGCTCCTCACCCAGAGGGTGCGAATCTGACTTGATCAAACTTTGTGATGTAGCATGAATAGAGTTTGAGACGAGAAAAACATAGATAGATAGAGGAAGTTCTTAGGCATTCTTGTCCATCCATTAGGCAAAAGAAGAAGAGCCAAACAATCAAAGCAACAAATGGATGTCCTCGAATGAGAAAAGTATGCAATCAACATGCTCACACAATAAAATGGCAAATGAAATATGTGGCAAAGCATGCACAATCACTCTAGCATATATCAAGAAATTGGCGATGACTAGGTCATCTATATATGAGTATATTGACTTAGGAGTCACATGAGAACATTTGATCTGTAACACCCTAAGAATCATGCTACAGTGATCTCCCCCTTAATGATGCCATGTCATCATGTTTTTCAAACTAATTTGCCACTTGATGAAAATCAAAGCCAAATTCCATTTGAAATACAAGTCAAATATTTACTTTTTCTGTCATGCAAACAAAAATGTTGGTGATGTTGCAAATAATCCCCAAGTATTTTTCTTGGAGAAATCAACTCTGGTTGGATCACTAAGATGCCCCAAGAAATATTATAAGTGGTCGAGCAGCAAATAAATTGACCTTTTCAAAATAAACAATTATTTATTTAACTCCTTTTGCCCCTAGACTTTTTTTCCTAGCTCAAATTATTCTCTGGTAATTGTGTGACAAATTCCATGTGCAACAAAAAATGGTTTGAAAGCTTATTCAAATAGAAAATAGTAGCTATCCTTTTTTTCACAGAAATGTAAAAGTGAAATTGCTCTATGCATTTTTGGCCCACTATGAAGAAGAAAGTAGAGGCCCAGCCCAACTTCCCAAGCGTCTCCTTCCTTACGGTACAATGGAGGCAGGAGGTGGCCGTGGCGGCCATCCCACGGCCAGGGCCATGTGCCGGCCATCGCCAACCTCCCCGGTGCACTAAAAAACGCCACCGCACGCCCCCTTGACCGAACCCTAATCCCCTCTTTCTTCCTCCATCTCTTTATCTTGATATGAAGCATGCCCGAGCATCGCCGTCCCCATGTCGTCGTCGATGTCGCGGCCACCGACCTCCCCTTGTTACGCCAAGAGGTCCAGGAGAACCGTCGCGGTCTACTTCATCTACCCCGAGCACTGAATCGAGCAAGGACGGCCCGTACACTCGCCATCAACCTCATCTTCAACGCGTACATCGCCGGCGTCCGGCGTCAATTGCAGCCGCTCCGGTCCACCTCTGGCCTCCCCGACCTCGCCTTCATGCTCACTGTGAGCTCCTCCCTCAATTCCCCTGTTTTGCCCCATCGATCCGTCGCCGTATGTTTCCTGCGCTCGCTGAGGCCGCCATGGCCGAAGCATCACGTTCGCACACGCACCCGCATGCCCCTACCGCCTATGTACGCCCGTGCCTGCCGTCGCACGCCTGCTACAGCCCGCGCCCTCGTTCGCCCCTGGCTGTCTCCGTCCGCGGTAAGTGCACCCGCCGCATCCTGGCCGAGCGCCTGCGCCACTCGCGCCTCCCGCGCTCGCCCAGCTACTTCTTGCTGCTGTTACTGCTCGGCTACTGCCGCTACTACTTGTTGTCGTGTTGCCCTGCTCCCACTAGCTGCTGCTACATTGCACTGCTGTTGCTAGGTACTGCTACCGCCGGTTGTTGCTGCTACAGGTCATGGCCACTGCCATGGCCTTGTGTGGTGTGCGTGCGTGTATTCTGGGTATGAGGCCAGCCCTATCCAGATTAGTTAGTACTAATTAGATTAGTTTAGGGCTGGTACTTCTTATGTTGAATAGCCTAAAGTGTTTGTGACAGGTGGTCTCTCACACTAAATCCCCCCTTAGTTAAAATAGTAGTCAATGACAAGTACGCCCACGACCACTATTCACACTTTGACCAGGTCAAACATTGACTGTGGACTTGCTGACTGTGTATGTTGACTTAGCCACTGGACCCCACCTGTCATTCTAATAGGCTAGCTGTGTGTGTGTGTAAAAAGTAATACACTATTTAAATTCGAATTTAGATATATTCCAGAAATCCAGAAAATGTTTTAAAACTTTGAAAATTCATAGAAAATAAACAGTATCTCGAATGAAAAAGTTTTATACATGAAAGTAACTCAAAACGACGTGACAAATCTGAATACGTGGTCCGTTTATCTGTCACATGCCCCTAACATGCTGAACACGAAACATTCCGCTCCGGTCATCTGTCTGACACAAGTCCGGAACCGGGAAAACATTCCCGGTTGAATTCCCCCTTCACCTATATCGTGTAGCCATATGTTAGGCCACACCCGGCAGATCATTTTGCCATGTTATGCTTTGTAATGCTATATTTGCTTTATATTTATTGTCTCTTCCCCCTCTTCTCTCCGGTAGACCCCGAGACCGATGCTGCCCCTGTGATTGACTACGTCGACGACGACCCTTCTTCCCTTTCAGCAGAGCTTCCAGGCAACCCCCCCCCCTTTGATCATCCCGATATCGCCCATTCCATTCTCTCATGCTCGCATTAAATTTTGCTACTGTTATTGTTTGCTCCTATTCTGATGCATTGCCTGCTTTTGTAACCTTCTTATTGTTACCTTACCTGCTTATCCTAAACTGCTTAGTATAGGTTGTTTAGTGATCCATCAGTGACCCCCACCTTGTCCTTGTTGCCCCTGCTTCATCATCGAAGACCTAGTCAACGGGATCGAAGACCAGGCCCCGGCACCGCACATCACTTCCCCTTAGTTGCTCGACACTACTGGGTTACTATCGAGTGCTGAGGGTGAGACCTCATTAGCACTTCTGATGTTAACCCGGTAGTGTAGTTATTTGTTCGTGGTCATCGAGCGTCATTCCGCCTTAACCACTTCCGATAAGACTCTGCCGTGCAACCCCTCAAGTGTGAACCTCGAGGGTGGATCCTCTTACGTTCACCTCGATGATTACATCGAGTGGAATCCGTCGGGGGTGATTCCTCGGGTTTTCCCCTTGATGTTTGGACACACAGATACTTGGACTTTACAACTGTTACTTGGAAAGGTGGGTCGACCCTGAGGGGTACCCGCGAGTGATGTGGAGATGGGTTGACCTGGAGGGTGCCCGCGAGATAATTACGAGGCGTGGTCGGGCATTCCTAGCCCTTGCCGCAAGTCCTTGAGATGGGGCAACGGTGTCACATCTTTCATGAGTCTCTGCTTGTTACCGTGCGTTCCTAATCCACTATGATTTGGATATTTGATCCGAGGGGCCTCTGGCCTGATAGCACTAACCATCACATGGGCATAGTATGGGCGTTCTGCATCGTATGCATCAGCTGAAGCTTAATAGACGTCAGCGACTGAGCGGCGCGCGTCGGGTTGGACTGGTAAGCACCTGCATTTTTTTAAGGAGGTAGCTAGGTCTGCTCACCGGCCACGTACACAACATGCAGGAGTTCCCGGGGCAATGACCCATGACACCTAGGGGCATAGGTTTAGTCCGGCGTGCTGACCTCTCTATTAAGCCTAGGTCGGGTTGCGGCGTATTGTTTGGCCGAGGCCGGGCATGACCCAGGAAAGTGTGTCCGGCCAGAGTTAATCGAGCGTGGTGGGTAAGTTGGTGCACCCCTGCAGGGAAGAAAACATCTATTGATAGCCTGTCCTACGGTAACGGATACTTGGAGTTGTATTCCGATCGATACAATTAGAACTTGATACTCATGATGAGAAATGGATTGTGATGAGAAATGGATAGTATGGCTCTGGGATTGCTTTCTCGTAGGGAGTCGAGAAAGGATCTCTAGCCGAGGTTGATGTCACTACTACTACTTTACCTTATGCTACTCTTATCTCTTCTGATGCTGCAAGATGCTTGGAGCTGCTTGAAGATGCTAGTCTTTGATAGACTAGGCTTTCCCCTTCTCTTCTGGCATTTTGTAGTCCAGTCCACAGATACAGCCCATTTCATTGATACCGATGCATATGTAGTGTAGATCCTTGCTTGTGAGTACTTTGGATGAGTACTCACGATTTCTTTGCTCCCCCTTTTCCCCCTTTCTTCTTCTTTCTGGTTGATGCAACCAGATCTCGGAGCCCAGGAGCTAGATGCCACCGTCGATGCCAACTACTATGTGGAGACCGCCGACAACCAGGAGTAGTTAGGAGGCTCCCAGGCAGGAGGCCTTGCCTTTTCAATCGATGTTGCTTTTGTGCTAGCCTTCTTAAGGCAGACTTGTCTAACCTATGTCTGTACTCAGATATTGTTGCTTCTGCTGACTCTTCTGCATTCGAGCTTATGTATTCGAGCCCTCGAGGCCCATGGCTTGTAATATAAAGCTTGTATTATTTTATTTGTGTCTAGAGTTGTGTTGTGATATCTTCCCGTGAGTCCTTGATCTTGATTGTACACATTTACGTGTATGATTAGTGTACGATTGGCGAGGGCGTCACAAGTTGGTATCAGAGCCGACTGCCTGTAGGTAGCCCCCTTTCCAACTCCTTGGCCAAAATCGAGTCTAGTCACTACAAAAAAATAACTTTTACTAACATGGTTGTGTGTCTTACGGGCCCACGTCGCCATTGGGTGTTATTAGGATCTTTTATTCCTCATCTATACTCTGGGACTCTGATCTCCCGTCTATTCGGGTTAAACATTTTACTAACTCTGACATTAGGCTCTCGTACCCACTTCCTCCCGGAGAGCCCCGACATTATCGATCATCGCTTGCTTCGCCAGAAGATTCTGCAGATACTCCTCGATGTTTCTCGAGACACTGTGTCAACTGCCTTGCAGTTCCTGACCACCGATAATCCCCGTGAATAACATCCTTGCCGCTTGTACCTTCATCCCCAGTTGCTCCTGTTATTTCAAGATACCCCTAGTACTCTCCGTTGTTCTGAGAATCCTTTGTGCCTTTTGCTTTGCAGCTTCTTTTCTCACTACGGATAATTCACTTAACCGGGGTTCGTTCGTCCCCAATTGTTCATTTGCTTTCCAAAATACCTGAAAAGGCTATCTGATCTTTCAAAATCCTCTACAGCCTATTGCTCTTGATTCTCCTTGCCTGCTTGCATTAGGATTAATTCCATATGTCTAGCAATATTCTTTAGAATTCCTTGTGATTTTCATTCTATTCCTACGGATTCAGCGTGTGTGCAAATACTCGCAATCATCAATTAATCTTTGGAAATTTTCTTTCCGGCTGAGACATCCTTCCAGATATGAGCTGGTTCTTACCCAATCCAGAATTATTTGGGTACACCTCTAAGTCTATTCAACTTACTCATCTTTTGATCAGAGCTTCTGCTTCTGATCCTTCGTCTTGAAATCATAATTTCCTTTGTACCCAAGTATCGAATCATTCAGACGTTTCTATAAGCTGATGCCTTTGCATCCCCGTCTTCATCTGATTGACTCCGATACTCTGCTTTTGAACTCGTATCTTTTGCTTGGTTGATGGTTGTATAGATTCATAAAAATGCCCCGATGGGTTGAACTTATGCCTTCCATAATCCGTGTCAACCCGAGAGTTCTCACGAGTCTTACTCTTCTGGTACTTCGCCAGATAAATCCTCTGCACTATAATTTCTTCGAAAAACGAGGAGTGAATGAAAGGTTATGCATTGAAGAAGTGGGAGTCGACCTTGAACCCTTGTCTTATGCCCATGGACCCGATGTAGAACTTATCATGGAAGCTGCTCCTAAAAATAATTATTTCTTTGGTACAAGCTCATCTTGTATCTATGAATTGATCCTTTGCAATCGTGGTTCCGATCATATTTCCTCCTTGATTCCATTTACCGGATAAGTTGAAATACTTATCCTCTGCAAATCATTCCCCCCATCCAATCTCTACTCCGATTTACCTTCCGGCATTACACCTAGTACCTGATATTGGGAAGTTTTATAACCCATCACATCATTCCTAGCCTGATCGGCTATATTTTTATCGTGTCAACTTTTAACTGTGCTACCTGGTCCTTATGCCCGGAGCAACTTCCGACGACGAGCAAATCTTGCGTCGATCTTCCGCATCCTATCATTTCATCTCGAACAACAAGTTTGATTTCGAGCTTGTGTCGAATCCGTGGTTCTCATGGCCTTTCACTTCATCTACCCTTTTGTTTCTTGTCGTCGCTGCTCGATGACATCTTCCTAGAATCTCCCGACAAAATTTTTCGTGATCACCATCAACACTTTGATTTCTTCAGAGATGTCAATCGAATTCATATTGAGAAATACCATCCTTGCTCTTCGATGATTTGTGATATCATCGACAACATCCTTGACTTTCTGCCAACACTGACCTGGTTGTGCTTAGTTATTCCTTACATTCTGAGATATCTTGGAATTGTTTCTCGGTATCTCTTGAGATCTTCGAACCCAATCTTTACTTGACACCATATCATTGCCGCATCGAAGCATGACTGTGGTATTTCGAATATCAACAAGAACATCGGAAGCATAATACAAAAAATTTCTCGTTCAATTACCCTCACACCGTTGTATGGGTAATATCATGATTCTTCCCTCTCCCCATTATCTAAATGCTTTTGAACTTGTTGACCTATCATGTATATCCTGCTCCGCTCTTCCTTGGGAAGAATATACTCCCAACTCTTATGTGTAAACGCATCTTCCTTTATTTTGGGTTGTTTGATTCGATAATCATATTTTTCCTTTCCGTTGGTTTGTTTAACCCTTCTTGTGATCTATATAATATAAGAAGTAATAATTCCCTGATTATGTAAACACTTCGATGTACAACTCTATCAATAAGACCCTGTTACTATTGTTGATGACATTCCGGTAACCACCGATGGACGAGAACCTTGTCTATTGGTCCGCCTCGTTTAACGAGCAGGAAAATGGTTCTCTTCGTCCCTCGCCCTTGGTACCAACGTTGTTGCCAATATAACTGACAGACTATCCTCTGACATGCCTTGCTATCAGGACCGTACAAGATATCAGCGCCCTTTCACTATTAACCCACATGGTGGGCCCATAACCCACAGTTCCACAGGACTAAAACCTGACTCTCCTGTACACCCTTGTTACCAAGTTATTCCTCACGCATGGCTTCATAGGTAATTCATGAGCCACCTTTCGAGAGATCATCAATTATGGTATCAGGCACAATACTTCTTCTCATTGCTCTGAAACCCTTTCACGCTCTGTTTTAGGCATCGAACGATTGCCTGTCTGCTTAAAACTTATTATTGTGCCTTCTTATTTTGCTCTCGATGTTTTTCTTAAGTTCAATTCGAGAGTTACCTTTCGCCACCACCTATGAGTTATCTCCCAGATAAGCACCCTTGTAGAGGTTCGTTCTTCCGAAGCTACCCCTTATCCTTTTCGTAAGTACGATGGGATTCCCGAAGAAAAGATGACGACTTCATCATGATGACCTAAAGCAGAGGAATGAGGACATCAATGTAATGGACCGACCTCTTCGAGAAGAGCAACCAAGACCGAAAAGATGTGTTAGAACTTCGTAAACAGAACTTTCCCCCTTACTCCACCTCTTAAATCTAGGGACGAGATTTCTTGTAGTGGAGGAGATTTATAACACCCCGAGAATCATGCTACAGTGATCTCCCCCTTAATGATGCCATGTCATCATGTTTTTCAAACTAATTTGCCGCTTGATGAAAATCAAAGCCAAAATCCATTTGAAATACAATTCAAATATTTACTTCTTCTGTCATGCAAACAAAAATGTTGGTGATGTTGCAAATAATCCCCAAGTGTTTTTCTTGGAGAAATCAAGTCTGGTTGGATCACTAAGATGCCCCTAGAAATATTATAAGTGGTCGAGCAGCAAATAAATTGACCTTTTCAAAATAAACAATTATTTATTTAACTCCTTTTGCCCCCAGACTTTTTGTCCTAGCTCAAATTATTCTTTGGTAATTGTGTGACAAATTCCATGTGCAACAAAAAATGGTTTGAAAGCTTATTCAAATAAAAAATAGTAGCTATCCTTTTTTTCACAGAAATGTAAAACTGAAATTGCTCTATGCATTTTTGGCCCACTATGAAGAAGAAAATAGAGGCCCAGCCCAACCTCCCAAGCGTCTCCTTCCTTACGCTACAGTGGAGGCAGGGGGTGGCCGTGGCAGCCATCCCACGGCCAGGGCCACGTGCCGGCCATCGCCGACCTCCCCGGTGCACTACAAAACGTTGCCGCACGCCCCCTTGACTGAACCCTAATCCCCTCTTTCTTCCTCCATCTCTTTATCTCAATCTGAAGTGCGCCCGAGCACCGCCGTCCCCATGTCGTCGTCGATGTCGCGGCCACCAGCCTCCCCTCGTCGCGCCAAGAGGTCCAGGAGAACCGTCGCGGTCTACTTCATCTACCCCTAGCACTGAATCGAGCAAGGACGACCCGTACACTCGCCATCGACCTCATCTTCAACGCGTACATCGCCGGCGTCCGGTGTCGATTGCCGCTGCTCCGGTCCACCTCCGGCCTCCCCGACCTCGCCTTCGTGCTCACTGTGAGCTCCTCCCTCGATTCCCCTGTTTTGCCCTATCGATCCGTTGCCGTATGTTTCCTGCGCTCGCTGAGGCCGCCATGGCCGAAGCATCGTGCCCGCGCACGCGCCTGCATGCCCCTACCGCCTATGTACGCTCGTGCCTGCCGTCGCATGCCTGCTGCAGCCCATGCCCTTGTTCGCCCCTGGCTGTGTCCGTCCGCACGTGCGTGCACCCTCGCACCCTGGCCGAGCGCCGCTCGCGCCTCCTGCGCTCGCCCAGCTACTTCTTGCTGTTGCTGTTGCTGCTCGGCTACTGCCGCTAATACTTGTCATCGTGTTGCCCTGCTCCCACTAGCTGCTGCTGCATTGCACTGCTGCTGCTAGGTACTGCTACCGCCGGTTGCTGCTGCTACAGGCCATGGCCACTGCCATGGCCTTGTGTGGTGTGCATGCGTGTATTGTGGGTATGAGGCCGGCCCTATCCAGATTAGTTAGTACTAATTAGATTAGTTTAGGGCTGCTACTTCTTATGTTGAATAGCCTAATGTGTTTGTGACAGGTGGTCCCTCACACTAAATCCCCCTTTAGTTAAAATAGTAGTCAATGACAAGTAGGCCCCACGGCCACTATTCACACTTTGACCAGGTTAAACATTGACTGTGGACTTAGTGACTGTGTATGCTGACTCAGCCACTAGACCCCTCCTGTCATTCTAATAGGCTAGCTGTGTGTGTGTATAAAAAGTAATACACTATTTAAATTCGAATTTAGACATATTCCAGAAATCCAAAAAATGTTTTAAAACTTTGAAAATTCATAGAAAATAAACAGTATCTCAGATGAAAAAGTTTTATACATGAAAGATACTCAGAACGACGTGACGAATCCGAATACGTGATTTGTTTATCTATCACATGCCCCTAACATGCTAAACACGGAACATTTCCCCTCTGGTCATCTGTCTGACACAGGTCCGGAACGGGGAAAACATTCCCGGTTGAATTCCCCCTTCACTTATATCCTGTAGCCATGTAGCCATACGTTAGGCCACACCCGGCACATCATTTTGCCATGTTATGCTTTGTAGTGCTATGTTTGCTTTATATTTATTGTTTCTTCCCCCTCTTCTCTCCGGTAGACCCCGAGACCGATGCTGCCCCTGTGATCGACTACGTCGACGACGACCCTTTTTCCCTTTCAGCAGAGCTTCCAGGCAAGCCCCCCCCCCCTTTGATCATCCCGATATCGCCCATTCCATTCTCTCATGCTTGCATTAGATTTTGCTACTGTTATTGTTTGCTCCTATTATGATGCATAGCCTGCTTTTGTAACCTGCTTATTGTTACCTTACTTGCTTATCCTAAACTTCTTAGTATAGGTTGTTTAGTGATCCATCAGTGACCCCCACCTTGTCCTTGTTGCCCCTGCTTCATCATCGAAGACCCGGTCAACGGGATCGAAGACCAGGCCCCAGCACTGCACATCACTTCCCCTTAGTTGCTCGACACTACTGGGTTACTATCGAGTGCCGAGGGTAAGACCTCATCAGCACTTCTGATGTTAACCCGGTAGTGTAGTTATTCGGTCGTGGTCATCGAGGGTGATTCCGCCTTAACCACTTCCGATAAGACTCTGTCGTGCAACCCCTCAAGTGTGAACCTCGAGGGTGGATCCTCTTACGTTCACCTTGATGATTACATCGAGTGGAATCCGCAGGGGGTGATTCCTCGGGTTTTCCCGTTGATGTTTGGACACACAGATACTTGGACTTGATACGTCTCCAACGTATCTATAATTTTTGATTGTTCCATGCTATTATATTAGCCCTTTTGGATGTTTATGGGCTTTATTTTACACATTTAAATCATTTTTGGGACTAACCTACTAACTGGAGGGCCAGCACGTATTGTTGTTTTTTGCCTATTTTAGTATTTCGAAGAAAAGGAATATCAAACGGATTCCAAATGGAATGAAACCTTCGGGAGCGTGTTTGGAACAAACGTGATCCAGAGGACTTGGAGTGCAAGTCAAGAAGCAATTGAGGCGGCCAGGAGATAGGAGGGCACGCCCACCCCTCCTGGGCGCGCCCCCTGTCTCCTCAGCCCCAGAGCGGCCACCAACGTACTTCTTCCTCCTATATATACCCACGTACCCCAAAAACATCCAGGGAGCCAACGAAAAACAATTTCCACCGCCGTAACCTTGTGTATCCGCGAGATCCCATCTTGGAGCCTTCGCCGGAGGGGGAATCGACCATGGAGGGCTTCTACATCAACACCATAGCCCTTCCAATGAGTTGTGAGTAGTTTACCACAGACCTTCGGGTCCATAGTTATTAGCTAGATGGCTTCTTCTCTCTTTTTGGATCTCAATACAATGTTCTCCCCCTCTCTTGTGGAGATCTATTTGATGTAACTCTTTTTGCAGTGTGTTTGTCGAGATCCGATGAATTGTGGGTTTATGATCAAGTTTATCTATGAGAAATATTTGAATCTCCTCTGAATTCTTTTATGTATGATTGAGTTATCTTTGCAAGTCTCTTCAAATTATCAGTTTGGTTTGGCCTACTAGATTGATCTTTCTTGCAATGGGAGAAGTGCTTAGCTTTGGGTTCAATCTTGCGGTGTCCTTAACCAGTGATAGCAGGGGTTGCAAGGCACGTATTGTATTGTTGCCATCGAGGATAAAAAGATGGGGTTTATATCATATTGCTTGAGTTTATCCCTCTACATCATGTCATCTTTCTTAATGCGTTACTCTGTTCTTATGAACTTAATACTCTAGATGCATGCTGGATAGCGGTCAATGTGTGGAGTAATAGTAGTAGATGCAGGCAGGAGTCGGTCTACTTGTCATGGACGTGATGCCTATATACATGATCATGCCTAGATAATCTCATAATTATTCGCTTTTCTATCAATTGCTCGACAGTAATTTGTTCACCCACCGTAATACTTATGCTATCTTGAGAGAAGCCACTAGTGAAACCTATGGCCCCTGGTCTATCTTTTATCATATAAGCTTTCAATATACTTTTATTTGCATCTTTACTTTTCGCATCTATATTATAAAATACCAAAAATATATTTATCTTATCATACTATCTCTATCAGATCTCACTTTTTACAAGTGGCTATGAAGGGATTGACAACCCCTTTATTGCATTGGTTGTGAGTTCTTTGTTTGTTTGTGTAGGTGCGTGGGACTTTTGAGGAGCCTCCTACTGGATCGACACCTTGGTTCTCAAAAACTAAGGGAAATACTTACGCTACTATTGCTGCATCACCCTTTCCTCTTCAAGGAAAACCAACACAAGCTCAAGACATAGCAAGAAGGATTTCTGGCACCATTGCCGGGGAGGCCTTCGCTCAAGTCAAGACATAGCAAGTACCCATCACAAACTCATCTCCCTTGCATTTACATTGTTTGCCATTTGCCTCTCGTTTTCCTCTCCCCCACTTCACCCTTGCCGTTTTATTCGCCCTTCTTCTGTTCATCTTTTCGTTCCCTTTGATGTCTTACTTGGCTCCTTTGCTCGTTTGGTTGGAATAGTTGTTTATTTATTGCTAAACAGAGAACCTAAGATCTATGGATCCTCATCCGCTTGCCAATATTTTTAAGAGATCCAATTATGATGAACCAATTGCTAGTGAGTTTTGTGCGCTAGATTATTATGAAGCTTTGTTTGAAATTCGTGAATCTAAAAATTATGATGAAGAAATTTATGAAGAGACTCACGATAACTCCTTGAATAAAAAGCATGATTGCAATGATTTTACTATAAATTCTCTTGATGTCAATTGTGCTAATAATATGCAAAACCCTAAGCTTGGGGATGCTAGTTTTGCTATGTCTAGTACTTGTTGCAATGATCATCATTGGGGTGATTCTTCTTATAAAAATTTATTTAAGCCCCATGATGAATATGAGATTGATAATAGTGTTTGCAATAATATTGAAAGTGGGTTTGAAAGACTGTCAACTTTAGATCCCACATATTTGCAGTATGTTCAATCTTATGATATTTTTGATAAAAGTGCGTTTGGAGAGGTCATGACTTTAGTTAATGTTAATCCCACTATCTTGGAAGAGTGTCAACTTTGCATGCATGTGGATCGTGTTGATAATATGTTATATGATAGCTATTTTGTTGAATCTGCTTATGATCCTACATGTAATTATTATGAGAGAGGAAAATATGGTTGTAGAAATTTTCATGTTACTAAATTACCTCTCTTCATGTTGAGATTGCTATCATCTTTTTCCTTGCATATGCTAGTTTTTGCTTGCCTTGATAAAAAAATTCTCATAAAAAACCTATGCATAGGAAGTATATTAGACTTAAGTGTGTTTGTCACATGTTTTATGATGCTCTCTTTATGCTTCACTTCTTGTCTTTCATGTGAGCATCATTGAAATCTCAATGCCTAGCTAAAAAGGCTTTAAAGAAAAGCACTTGTTGGGAGACAACCCAATATTTTTCCTTGCTGTTATTCAATAAATTTTGCATCTACCTTCTTTTTAGATGTGTTTTTATGTTTTAATTAGTGTTTGTGCCAAGTAGAACCTATAGGATAACCTATGGTCATAGTTAATTTGATTCTGCTGAAAAACAGAAACTTTGCGCGCACAAAATTAGTTTGTTTAAATCACAGAAACGTGATTTTGCGTTGATTCTTTTTGCTTATGATCAATAGACAAATTTTCCAGGATTTCCTATTTCGGTAGGATTTTTAGAGTTCCAGAAGTGTGCGTTAGTTACAGATTGCTACAGACTGTTATGTTTTTGACAGATTCTGTTTTTCGTGTGTTGTTTGCTTATTTTGATGCATCTATGGCTAGTATTAAGTGGTATGAACCATAGAGAACTTGGAATACAGTAGGTTTAACACCAAAATAAATAAAGAATGAGTTCATTAAAGTACCTTATGTGGTGGTTTTGTTTCTTTCACTAATGGAGCTTATAAGTTTTCCTGTTGAGTTTTGTGTTGTGAAGTTTTCAAGTTTTGGGTAAAGATTTGATGGACTATGGAATAAGGAGTGGCAAAAGCCTAAGATTGGGGATGCCCATGGAACCCCAAGATATACAAGAATAGCCAAAAGCCTAAGCTTGGGGATGCCCCCGGAAGGCATCCCCTCTTTCGTCTTCGTTCATTGGTAACTTTACTTGGAGCTATATTTTTATTCGCCACATGATATGTGTTTTGCTTGGAGCGTCGTGTATGATATTAGTCTTTGCTTTTTAGTTTACGACAATCATCCTTGCTGTACACACCTTTTGGGAGAAGCCCACTTGATTAGAATTTATTAGAATACTCTATGTGCTTCACTTATATCTTTTGAGCTTGATAGTTTTTGCTCTAGTACTTCACTTATATCTTTTAGAGCACGGCGACGGCCTAATTTTGAAGAAATTGCTAGTCTCTCTTGCTTCACTTATATTATTTTGAGAGTCTTTTATAACAGCATGGTATTTGCTATGGTTATAAATTGGTCCTAGAATGGTGAGCATCCAAGTCGGAGTATAATAAAAACTATCATAGAAAGTGCATAAAACACTAGGATCAATTTGATGCTTGATAATTGTTTTGAGATATAGAGGTGGTAATGTTAGAGTCATGCTAGTGGGTAATTATGAAATTGAGAAATACTTGTGTTGAAGTTGGCAAGTCCCGTAGAATGCACGTATGGTAAAAGTTGTGTGACAAATTTGTTGCATGAGGTGCTCTTTTGATTGTCTTCCTTATGAGTGGCAGTCGGGGACGAGCGATGGTCTTTTCCTACCAATCTATCCCTCTAGGGTCATGTGTAGTAGTACTTTGCTTCGAGGGCTAAGTAGACTTTTGCAATAAGTATATGAGTTCTTTATGACTAATGTGAGTCCATGGATATACGCACACTCACCCTTCCACTTTGCTAGCCTCTATTGTGCCGCGCAACTTTCGCCGGTATCATACACACATTATTTACCTTCCTCAAAACAGCCACCATACCTACCTATTATGGCATTTCCATAGCCATTCCGAGATATATTGCCATGCAACTTTCCACCGTTCCGTTTATTATGACACGCTTCATCATTGTCATATTGCTCTTTGCATGATCATGTAGTTGACATCGTATTTGTGGCAAGGCCACCTTCATAATTTGCATACATGTCACTCTTGATTCATTGCATATCCCGGTACACCGCCGGAGGCATTCATATAGAGTCATATCTTGTTCTAGCTTTGAGTTGTAATTCTTGAGTTGTAAATCAATAAAATTGTGATGATCTTCATTATTAGAGCATTGTCTCAGTGAGGAAAGGATGATAAAGACTACGATTCCCCCACAAGTCGGGATGAGACTTCGGACTTTAAAAAGAAAAGAAAAAAAAGGAGGCCAAAAAGAAAAGAAAAAGGAGAAAGGCCAAAGAAAAAAAAGAAAAAATGAAAAAAATAAAATGAGAAAAAAGAGAGAAGGGACAATGCTACTGTCTCTTTTTCCACACTTGTGCTTCAAAGTAGCACCATGATCTTCATGATAGAGAGTCTCCTATGTTGTCACTTCCAGATACTAAGTGGGAATTTTTCATTATAGAACTTGGCTTGTATATTCCAATGATGGGCTTCCTCAAAATGCCCTAGTTCTTCATGAGCAAGCAAGTTGGATGCACACCCACTTAGTTTCTTTTGTTGAGCTTTCATATATTTATAGCTCTAGTGCATCCGTTGCATGGCAATCCCTACTCACTCACATTGATATCTATTGATGGGCATCTCCATAGCCCATTAATACGCCTAGTTAATGTGAGACTATCTTCTCCCTTTTTGTCCTCACAACCACCACCAAATACCACCATAGTGCTATGTCCATGGCTTGCGCTCATGTATTGCGTAAGAGTTGAAAAAGCTGAAGCGCGTTAAAAAGTATGAACCAATTGCTTGGCTCGTCGTCTGGGTTGTTCATGATGGGAGTATGTTCTCTAATGAAAATGAAGCATGGCCTAACTATATGATTTTGTAGGGATAAGCTTTCTTTGGCTATGCTATTTTGATAGGACATGATTATTTGTTAGTATGCTTCGAAGCATTATTATTTTTATGTTTTATAAGCTTTTATCTTGAATCATTTGGATCTGAACAATCATGCCACAATAAAGAAAATTACATTGAGAATTATGCTAGGTTGCATTCCACATCAAAAATTCTGTTTTTATCATTTACCTACTTGTGGACGAGCAGGAATTAAGCTTGGGCATGCTTGATACGTCTCCAACGTATCTATAATTTTTTTATTGTTCCGTGCTATTACATTACCCCTTTTGGATGCTTATGGGCTTTATTTTACACATTTATATCATTTTTGGGACTAACCTACTAACTGGAGGCACAACCCGTATTGCTGTTTTTTTGCCTATTTCAGTATTTCGAAGAAAAGGAATATCAAACGGAGTCCAAATAGAATGAAACCTTCGGGAGCGTGGTTTTTGGAACGAATGTGATCCATAGGACTTGGAGTGCAAGTCGAGAAGCAATCGAGGCGGCCAGGAGATAGGAGGGCGCGCCCACCCCTCCTGGGTGCGCCCCCTATCTCCTGGGCCCCACGAGCGGCCACCAACGTACTTCTTCCTTGTATATATACCCACGTACCCCGAAAACATCCAGGGAGCCAACGAAAAACAATTTCCACTGCCGTAACCTTGTGTATCCGCGAGATCCCATCTTGGAGCCTTCGTCGGTGCTCCACCGGAGGGGGAATCGACCACGGAGGGCTTCTACATCAACACCATAGCCCTTCCGATGAGTTGTGAGTAGTTTACCACACACCTTCGGGTCCATAGTTATTAGCTAGATGGCTTCTTCTCTCTTTTTGGATCTCAATACAATGTTCTCCCCCTCTCTTGAGGAGATCTATTTGATGTAACTCTTTTTGCGGTGTGTTTGTCGAGATCCGATGAATTGTGGGTTTATGATCCAGTTTATCTATGAGAAATATTTGAATCTCCTCTGAATTCTTTTATGTATGATTGAGTTATCTTTGCAAGTCTCTTCAAATTATCAGTTCGGTTTGGCCTACTAGATTGATCTTTCTTGCAATGGTAGAAGTGCTTAGCTTTGGGTTCAATCTTGCGGTGTCCTTACCCAGTGACAGCAGGGGTTGCAAGGCACATATTGTATTGTTGCCATCAAGGATAAGAAGATGGGGTTTATATCATATTGCTTGAGTTTATCCCTCTACATCATGTCATCTTTCTTATTGTGTTACTCTGTTCTTATGAACTTAATACTCTAGATGCATGCTGGATAGCGGTCGAGGTGTGGAGTAATAGTAGTAGATGCAGGCAGGAGTCGGTCTACTTGTCACGGACGTGATGCCTATATACATGATCATGCCTAGATAATCTCATAATTATTCGCTTTTCTATCAATTGCTCGGCAGTAATTTGTTCACCCACCGTAATACTTATGTTATCTTGAGACAAGCCACTAGTGAAACCTATGGCCCGCGGGTCTATCTTTTATCATATAAGCTTTCAATCTACTTTTATTTGCATCTTTACTTTTCGCATCTATATTATAAAATACCAAAAACATATTTATCTTATCATACTATCTCTATCAGATCTCACTTTCGCAAGTGGCCGTGAAGGGATTGACAACCCCTTTATTGCATTGGTTGCGAGTTCTCTGTTTGTTTGTGTAGGTGCGTGGGACTTTTGAGGAGCCTCCTACTGGATTGATACCTTGGTTCTCAAAAACTGAGGGAAATACTTACGCTACTATTGCTGCATCACCCTTTCCTCTTCAAGGAAAACCAACGGAAGCTCAAGATGTAGCTGGACTTTACACATGTTACTTGGAAAGGCGGGTCGACCCTGAGGGGTCCCCGCGGGTGATGTGGAGACGGGTTGACCTGGAGGGTGCCCGTGAGATAATTACGAGGCGTGGCCGGGCATTCCTAGCCCTTGTCGCAAGTCCTCGAGACGGGGCAACGGGGTCACATCTTTCGTGAGTCTCTGCTTGTTACCGCGCGTTCCTAATCCACTACGATTTATATATTTGATCCGGGGGGCCTCTGGCCTGATAGCACTAACCATCACGTGGGCATAGTATGGGTGTTCTGCATCGTATGCATCAGCCGAAGCTTAATAGACGCCAGCGACTGAGCGGCACGCGCCGGGTTGGACTGGTAAGCACCTGCATTTTTTAAGGAGGTAGCTAGGTCTGCTCACCGGCCACGTACGCAACGTGTAGGACTTCCCGGGGTGATGGCCCATGACCCCCGGGGGCATAGGTTTAGTCCAGCGTGCTGACCTCTTTATTAAGCCTAGGTCGGGTTGCGGCGTATTGTTTGGCCGAGGCCGGGCATGACCCAGGAAAGTGTGTTTGGCAGGAGTTAATCGAGCGTGGTGGGTAAGTTGGTGCACCCCTGCAGGGAAGAAAACATCTATCGATAGCCTGTCCTACGGTAACGGACACTTGGAGTTGTATCCCGATCGACACAACTAGAACTGGATACTCATGATGAGAAATGGATTGTGATGAGAAATGGATAGTATGGCTCTGGGATTGCTTTCTCGCAGGGAGTCGAGAAAGGATCTCTGGCCAAGGTTGATGTCACTACTACTACTTTACCTTATGCTACTCTTATCTCTTCTGATGCTGCAAGATGCTTGGACTTGCTTGAAGATGCTAGTCTTTGATAGACTAGGCTTTCCCCTTCTCTTCTGGCATTCTGCAGTCCAGTCCACAGATACAGCCCATTTCATTGATATCGATGCATATGTAGTGTAGATCCTTGCTTGCGAGTACTTTGGATGAGTACTCACGGTTTCTTTGCTCCCCCTTTTCCCCCTTTCTTCTCCTTTCCGGTTGATGCAATCAGATGTCGGAGCCCAGGAGCCAGATGACACCGTCGATGCCTACTACTACGTGGAGACCGCTGACAACCAGGAGTAGTTAGGAGGCTCCCAGGCAGGAGGCCTTGCTTTTTCGATCGATGTTGCTTTTGTGCTAGCCTTCTTAAGGCAGACTTGTCTAACCTATGTCTATACTCAGATATTGTTGCTTCCGCTGACTCTTGTGTATTCGAGCTTATGTATTCGACCCCTCGAGGCCCATGGCTTGTAATATAAAGCTTGTATTACTTTATTTGTGTCTAGAGTTGTGTTGTGATATCTTCCCGTGAGTCCTTGATCTTGATCGTACACATTTGCGTGTATGATTAGTCTATGATTGAATCGAGGGCGTCACATGATCAAAGGTCATACTCATCATTTAAGCACAACTGGGGCTACCACTTTTACATAAAGCATTGTTGTGTTCACACCATTAGAGTTGCTTTAGCCCAATTCTTAGAGTAAAGCTCCCCTAGATGTGATATTCCCCCTAAGAGGGATGAACTAACCTTGGGTTTTGTCGATGATGGCTTCATGTAGGTATTGAAGATGTGGATGCTCATTATTGATATAGATCATTTGGAGCAATCCATTGGAGTGAGTTCCACTTTCAATACCTACATGGGTTAGTCCCACAAGGAACAAACAAGGATATCCATAGACATAGAGTGAAGCACACACACGATGATGTCCATGAAAGCATTAGATTACCTTGTCCCTTGTCTTACCAACAAGAGGGTTTGTGACTCCTTGAACTTGTGCAAGATGTGGAAGTTGTTTGCACTTGTCCTTCCCAAAATGAATATGAGTGAAGTATGTTGGTGGAGTCACCCTCAAGAACTCTCTAGTTCTTCTTCTTCAGGATCCACATCATCTTGATGGGAATCCTTGAGGTTGTAGATGTACTTGATGAAGTAGAACTTGATGTATACTCGGGAACCCACTTGACCAAGGCCTTTGGAGCATCTTCAAATGCAACAATCTCCTCTTGAAGCTTGTCCTTGCCTTTTAGCTTGTGGTCTTATGGTGGAAGACCATCTTGAGCTTGTGTTACCTTGAAGGAAGTAGGATCATACTTCTCTTGTTGAGGAACAAACTTTGCCTTGGGGTATTGACCTTCTTCCCACTTAACTCCATTGGTATTGAACTTTCGTTCAAAACCAACACCTTGATCTTCCGGTGCCTTCCTTGCTTGCGTACAATTTCCTCAAATTGTTTACTTCCGGCAAGGCTCTTGTAAACACATTTCTCTATAATTCCCTTCAATAAGCTATTTTCTTGCTCAAGTGTAACTTGGCTAAGAGAATCATTAGTGGAATCAAGAGAACTTCTAGAAGCAAAAATATTGGATTTAGTGTAGCGACCCGACCCGAATGGATCAAGTCTCTGTGCTTAAGTGTTATCCCTGGATCGGTATGCTGACACACACAGTACTCGAGGATTTATAACAGAGGTAACTCACATGTATAAAGTAACGTAAATGATATTACCTCAATCCAAAATAGCAGAAGTAACAAGGTTGTGGATTCCCATCAACACCAACGGCAAAGTTGAGTGTAGAAATCGTAACCCTAACGTATCACTTACTCGTCGTAAGATCCTGCAACATGAGACTTTGCAGCCACAAAGGGTCAGTACATTGAATGTACTGGCAAATTCACACCATAGAGCAATGATGAATAAAGGCTATCACTACATGCATATTTGGCTGGTGGAGGCTCTATGGTGATAATGTTTTTGCGAAAAGCCAATTTTTCCCTACTGCAAAGGAATAAATTTTATTTAACTATCATGGTGGTTGTTAAACATTGAGAATGGTTGACAGCATTCTCAATCCCAATTAAATAACATCATTAAAACCCAACAGTATTAATTAAAGTAACATGATGAGATTCACATGATAATCACAGTACTAGATACTCAAAACGTCCATAACCAGGGACACGGCTAATCATGATTAGTTTATACACTCTGCAAAGGTTTGCGCACTTTTCCCCACATGACTCGATCTCCTCCGTTGGTTTTCTCGCACTACATGGTGTTTGAGAAATGAATGACCGAGACATAGTCTTTCAGAAGCGCTAGCACCTTACGATGGGTAGACCGGTACACCTACTTTCCCCTACATCTGCTAGTCTACCACTGTAAGAGTTCGCATGACTTAGTCAACTATTCTAGAGCCCATAATAGCATGTGGCTGCACACGGAAGTTTCTAGCATGAATAATCTTATGATCCCTTTGAGCCTGGGTGGCGGTCCATAAAAAAACAGGCAATCCTGGTCTGCCCAGGTGCCTAGAAAGGCAATCTTGGAATAACCAGGTTCCTCAGTCCACCCAGATGTGTATTAATGTTGCCACCTTAGATAAACCATTAATTAACAATCTCACATCTGTCATGGAAATTCACTCACCCAATCCACGTCTACGAGCATAGCATGGCATAATAAGCAAACGTAGAAGTAACTCCCAAGGGTTTGATAATGAAACAAGTAATAGGTACTACCTCATCTACTTCCCAAAACCCACAATTTAATTAGATCCTAATCATGCAATGTTTGAGGATTGATCTAATGCATAAAAACTGGGTAATGAGAAGGTATGATCAAAGTGTTACTTGCCTGCAAATGTTGATGAAGATGATTCGCACTCAAAACTCTTGATAGTTCTACTCGTCACACTCCGGTCAATCTATGGTAAGCAAGCAATTGTAACCACACATAAGCAATCACTCAAAAGATCAGAGAGAACGAAGAACAATTAGGAAAAACATCAAAACCAAATCAAATAACTCTTGCAGCATAAACAATCTCTAATAGTATGAAAACTATGTGAATTTGGCCTTGCCGAAAGTTTAGGTCAAGATCTTCGATTTGCAAAAAGAATTAACTAAATCGGAGTTATAAAACTCAAGTTACAATCAAACAAAGTTTAAACACAAATCTGTTTGAAATCAAATTTTTAAAGCTTTCAAAAACATGTTTAAGTTGTTTTACTGGATAGAGGAGATCATAACGAAGAAGTGGGCGTTGGTTTCGTTGGATTTGGATACACGAGTAAAAAGTTGTGAGTGTTTGAAAACCAGGGGCTAAACTGTAAGAAAAGTATTTACTACTGGGTCCCTGGCCGAAATTAAAAAGAAAAGAAAACTCTACCGAATGAATGTTCGCTACAAAATCCTAACAAACGAAACCGTTCACTAGAGAGGCTAAACTAGTGAGCGTTCTCTATATAACTGAACCATATTAAAAAAACGATCTAACGATAAAAACCGAAAACGAATAAAAATAACCGGGGTGGTTTGCGGTTTATACCGGTTCAAGAATTTAAACCGGTGGCGGCAGTTTCCGGCGAAGCGGCGAACTCCGGCGAGACGGGGCAGCCGCGCGGCAGCTCCGGCGAGGTGCGGCGTGGGCTGCGCGGCGACGGCGCGAAGGCAACGGCTGCGGTGCGGGGAGGCGAGGAGATGGTGGCGGCGGAGGATCTCATCGGGGCGGCGGCGGTGACGCGATGCGGCCCGAGGCGGCAGCGAAAACGGGATCCAGGGGGTCCCGAGGTGCGCTTTATAGGAGGGGGAGGGCGGCTCCGAGGCGTGGAGGAGGGGGCAAGGCGCGAGGTGGCGAGGTTGGGCACGGCGGCGGCGGTGCGTGCTCGCTCGGGACTCTGTCCCAAGCTGGAAGACGAGCGAGGCGCGGCGTCGGGCCGGCTGGGCCGTGGCCTGGCGATTTGCTGGGCCGGCCCAGTCGGAGGAGGGAGTTTTTCTTATTTTTTAATAAAACGTTTTCTCAGACAAATAAAAACAGAAAAGAAAAAAATATATTATATAGGCATATAATATATCAAAAAATGTAGAAAAAGATTTTCTACAGCATGAACATTTTTCTAGAGTCAAATAAAATCCACACAAATTCATATAAATCAAACACTACTGCTGCTCTAATAAAATCCAACGAAAATCATTTTAAAAATACCAAAATGAATTCAAATTTA
Organism: Triticum dicoccoides; assembly: GCF_002162155.2. Classification (NCBI taxonomy): domain Eukaryota; kingdom Viridiplantae; phylum Streptophyta; class Magnoliopsida; order Poales; family Poaceae; genus Triticum; species Triticum dicoccoides. The sequence continues at coordinate 352,325,126 of NC_041391.1, read as the reverse complement.
TTTCTCTCCAATTTTCTATTGTAGGGAATCATGTTACCCTAATTTCTGTATATTTTATTTTTGGAGAAAAATAATTTGAATAAAACTCCAATAACTCCAAATTGAAATAAATTCAAAAGAACTTTGAATTTAATTCTTTTAAAACTCCCAACTCATATTTCATATAATTTGAAGAAGTAATTTTATCTTCTCTCATGAAAATCATTAAGTTGCGTGAAGTTTATGAATCGAAATATTTCCAAATGAAATTCAAATATTTTCAAATACCCTTTCATTTAATTAAATGGAAGAAGTCAAATCACCTTCGCTCAAGGGTTTTGTATTTGAAAAGAATTTGAATTCATGAAGATCAGAAAAGAAAGTGAAAGTTTGGGAAAGTCCTTTTATTCCCTCTCATTTAACTTTCAAAAAGTTTCGAATTTCACTCAATCAATCAAGTAATCAATCAAATCTATCTATTTGTTTATAACATTCCAAAATTTAGAATTTTGGGATGTTACAAACCTACCACCCTTAAAATGAATCTCGTCCTCGAGATTCGGAGAGGCTAGCAAGAAAATAGGTTAGGGTCGGGGTCTTCTCAAAATCCATCGATCATCATAGGGGGTCTGGGGTGCTACCACCCTTAGAAGCATTGATACGGTTCCATCAAAACTCTTATACTCCATCCTTATTGTTGACAGGGTTGGTCCTCTCAGATTCTTGGGAAAATTCCTTCTCTGGGCTTTTCCGGTAGTGGCATAACCTTTTTCTTCAATTTTTATGCCCATTTCATCTTGGTACGGTTCTTCTGAGACTGGGTCTTCTTAGCTGACGGGTCTAGCGCCAATACTAAACAACTATCGATATCTCATGGTGGTCAACAATTTATGGTTTCTCCTGCAGGAAATGGGTCTGGGTTGAACCTCACTGTATGTCCTACGATTGGCAACAACTGCCTTGTACAAGGGAAAAATACATATACCATTCTAAGGTTTAAACAATGTTTTGATCGTCGTGTCTCTACTATAGGTAAGTCACTCAGATTTACCATCCCACATAACAAGGCAAATAATAAGAGTAAGTCGGTATGGTGATCAATCCATCCCGCACCCAAATCATTATCTTGTATATGGTTTAGCGAATCTCGCATGCTAGCACTCGGTCATCCTCACAAGCATTGCAGAATTTTCTCGTGTCAACGAACCAAGTTCGGATAAATCCATTGATTCTGCAAGCCAAACAAACATCTATCGTTTTCTTCACAACTCTCAGGTTTTGTGTTGCTCCTATAAAATCGTCGGTTGATAAAGGCGTATCCTCTTCTTCCAGGGTTTCTCCTTCAGCAAGAGTGTGCTTGCTTCTTGGCAGGTCCTGGGGCCTGTGGGTTATGGCCCATCTCATCACTTGTATACCTTGAACTCATCATCGAGCAACTGATCATTATTCCAACTTCCAACTTCCTAGTATTCTTAAATCCATCCTATTGTAATGTCTTCCTTCCTTCTATTGGCACCAAACTAGGACATGATTACTTAGACTCATCATGGAATTTCCATTGATCCATATTTCCAACATCATACCCCCCTTATATCCAATAGTAATTTATCTCTTCATCCTCGTGGGATATCCTCCACGGTCAGATCGTAGAACCTTTATTTTCTTGTTACGATGATTCTCCACTTCACTCTGAAATTCCTTGAACTTTTCAAATGTTTCAGACTTGTGTTTCATTAAGTAGATATGACCCAAACGGCAGTGCCACAAATAAGTTGCACTATCATTATCAATTGTGCATCTTTTGGCATCGATATTATGAATATGTGTATCACTACGATCCAGATCCAACAAACTATTTTCATTGGGTGTATGACCATCGAAGGTTTTATTCATGTAAACAGAACAACAATTATTCTCTGACTTTAAATGAATAACCGTATTGCAATAAACATGATCAAATCATATTCATGCTCAACGCAAACGCCAAATAACATTTATTTAGGTTTAACACTAACCCCGAAAGTATAGGGAGTGTGCGATGATGATCATATCAATCTTGGAACAACTTCCAACACACATCATCACTTCACCCTCAACTAGTCTCTGTTTATTCTGTAACTCCTATTTCGAGTTACTAATTTTTAGCAACTGAACAAGTATCAAATACCCAGGGGCTACCATAAACACTAGTAAGGTACACATCAATAACCTGTATATCAAATATACCCATTGTTCACTTTGCCATCCTTCTTATCCACCAAATATTCAGCGCATTTCCGCTTCCAGTGACCATTTCCTTTGCAGTAGAAGCACTCAGTTTCAGGCTTTAGTGTAGCCTTGGGCTTCTTCACGGAAGTGACAACTTGCTTGCCATTCTACATGAAGTTCCCTTTCTTTACCTTTTCCCTTTTCTTGAAAGTAGTGGTCTTGTTAATCATCAACACTTGATGCTCTATCTTGATTTCTATCTTCATCGATTTCATCATCATGAAAAGCTCGGGAATCGTTTCTGTCATCCCCTGCATACTATAGTTCATCACAAAGTTCCAGTAACTTGGTGATGGTGACTAGAGAACTCTATCAATCACTATCTTATCTGGAAGATTAACTCCCACTAGATTCAAGTGATTGTAGTACCAGACATTCTGAGCACATGCTCACTAGTTGAGCAATTCTCCTCCATCCTTTTTAGGCAAAGTATTTGTTAGAGGTCTCATACCTCTTAACACGGGCATGAGTCTGAAATACCAATTTCAGCGCTTGGAACATCTCACATGCTCCGTGACGTTTCAAAAACGTTTTTGAAGTCCCGGTTCTAAGCCATAAAGCATGGTGCACTAAACTATCAAGTAGTCATCATATTGAGCTAGCCAAACGTTCATAACGTCTGCATCTGCTCCTGCAATAGGTCTGTCACCTAGCAGTGCATGAAGGACATAATTTTTCTATGCAGCAATGAGGATAATCCTTAGATCACGGACCTAGTCTGCATCATTGCTACTAACATCTTTCAGTTTGGTTTTCTCTAGGAACACTTATAAAACATAGGGAAGCAACAACGCGAGCTATTGATCTACAACATTATTTGCTAAATACAATCAGGACTAAGTTCATGATAAATTAAAGTTCAATTAATCATATTACTTAAGAACTCCCACTTAGATAGACATCCCTCTAAGCATCTAAGTGATCATGTGATCCAAATCAACTAAACCATGTCCGATCATCACGTGAAATGGAGTAGTTTTCAATGGTGAACATCACTATGTTGATCATATCTACTATATGATTCACGCTCGACCTTTCGGTCTCAGTGTTCCGAGGCCATATCTGCATATGCTAGGCTCGTCAGGTTTAACCCGAGTATTCCGCGTGTGCAAAACTGGCTTGCACCCATTGTATGTGAACGTAGAGCTTATCACACTCGATCATCACGTGGTGTCTTAGCACGACGAACTTTGGCAATGATGCATACTCAGGGAGAACACTTGTACCTTGAAATTTAGTGAGAGATCATCTTATAATGCTACCGTCACTCAAAGCAGAATAAGATGCATAAAGGATAAACATCACATGCAATCAATATAAGTGATATGATATGGCCATCATCATCTTGTGCCTTTGATCTCCATCTCCAAAGCACCGTCATGATCAACATCGTCACTGGCTTGACACCTTGATCTCCATCGAAGCATCGTTGTCGTCTCGCCAACTATTGCTACTACGACTATCACTACCACTTAGTGATAAAGTAAAGCAATTACAAGGCGATTGCATTGCATACAATAAAGCGACAACCATATGGCTCCTACCAGTTGCCGATAACTTCGTTACAAAACATGGTCATCTCATACAATAAAATATAGCATCATGTCTTGACCATATCACATCACAACATGCCCTGCAAAAACAAGTTAGACGTCCTCTACTTTATTGTTGCAAGTTTTACGTGGCTGCTACGGGCTGAGAAAGAACCGTTCTTACCTACGCATCAAAACCACAATGATATTTCGTCAACTTAGTGCTGTTTTAACCTTCAAGAAGGACCGAGCGTAGCCACACTCGATTCAACTAAAGTTGGAGAAAGTGGCACCCGCCAGCCACATGTGTGCGAAGCACGTCGGTAGAACCAGTCTCGCGTAAGCGTACTCGTAATGTCAGGCCGGTCCGCTTCATCCAACAATACCATCGAATCAAAGTATGACATGCTGGTAAGCAGTATGACTAGTATCGCCCACAACTCACTTGTGTTCTACTCGTGCATATAACATCTACGCATAAACCTGGCTCGGATGCCACTGTTGGGGAACGTAGTAATTTCAAAAACATTCCTACGCACACGCAAGATCATGGTGATGTATAGCAACGAGAGGCGAGAGTGTCGTCTACATACCCTCCTAGACTGTAAGCGGAAGCGTTATGACAACGTGGTTGATGTAGTCGTACGTCTTCACGATTGACCGATCCTAGTACCGAACGTACGGCACCTCCACGATTTGCACACGTTCAGCTCGGTGACGTCCCGCGAACTCACGATCCAGTAGAGCTTTGAGGGAGAGTTCCATCAGCACGACAGCGTGATGATGGTGTTGATGAATCTACCGACGCAGGGCTTCGCCTAAGCACCACTACGATATGACCGAGGTGGATCATGGTGGAGGGGGGCGCCGCAACACTGCTAAAAGATCAATAATCAACTTGTGTATCTGTTGCGTCTTTGGGGTGTCCCCTGCCCACGTATATAAAGGAGGGAGGAGGAGGAGGCCGGCCCCAGAGGGGGCGTGCCAAGTGTGGGGAGTCCTACTAGGACTCCCAACTCCTAGTAGGATTCCCCTTTTTCTTTCCGGAGTAGGAGAGAAGAAAGAGGGAAAGAGAGAGGGAGTAAGAAAGGGCAAGGGGGACGCCGCCCCCTTTCCCCTAGTCCAATTCGGACCCATGGGGGGGGCGCCTCCTTCCCTTTGGCCTTCCTCCTCTATTCCCGTATGGCCCAATAAGGTCCAATACTTCTCCCGGCGAATTCCCGTAACTCTCCGGTACCTCGAAAAATACCCGAATCACTCGAAACCTTTCCGATGTCCAAATATAGCCTTCCAATATATCGATCTTTACGGCTCGACCATTTCGAGACTCCTCGTCATGTCCCCGATCTCATCCGGGACTCAGAAATACCTTCGGTACATCAAAACACATGAACTCATAATACCGATCGTCACCGAACATTAAGCGTGCGGACCCTACGGGTTCGAGAACTATGTAGACATGATCGAGACACGTCTCTGGCCAGTAACCAATAGCGGAACCTGGATGCTCATATTAGCTCCTACATATTCTACAATATCTTTATCGGTCAAACTGCATAACAACATACGTTGTTCCCTTTGTCATCGGTATGTTACTTGCCCAAGATTCGATCGTCGGTATCTCAATACCTAGTTCAATCTCGTTACCGGCAAGTCTCTTTACTCATTTCATAATGCATCATCCCGCAACTAACTCATTAGTCACATTGCTTGCAAGGCTTATACTGATGTGCATTACCGAGAGGGCCCAGAGATACCTCTCCGACAATCGGAGTGACAAATCCTAATCTCGATCTATGACAACTCAACAAGTACCATCAGAGACACCTGTAGAGCACCTTTATAATCACCCAGTTACGTTGTGACGTTTGGTAGCACACAAAGTGTTCCTCTGATATTTGGGAGTTTTATAATCTCATAGTCATATGAACATGTATAAGTCATGAAGAAAGCAATAGCAACAAACTAAATGATCAAGTGCTAAGCTAACGGAATGGGTAAAGTCAATCACATCATTCTCTAATGATGTGATCCCGTTAATCAAATGACAACTCATGTCTATGGCTAGGAAACTTAACCATCTTTGATTCAACGAGCTAGTCAAGTAGAGGCATACTAGTGACACTCTGTTTGTCTACATATTCACACATGTACTAAGTTTCCGGTTATTACAATTCTAGCATGAATAATAAACATTTACAATGATATAAGGAAATATAAATAACAATTTTATTATTGCCTCTAGGGCATATTTCCTTCAAGTAGAAATTGATGAGGTAATTGTACCTTCTCTCAATTTGGAAAGTAGCTCATCAGAGAAATTTGTTCCCATGATGCCTACACTAACTAAAGAGGAAGCTAATGACGATGATCATGAAACTTCAGATCAAGTTACTACCAAACCTCGTAGGTCAACCAGAACACGATCAACACCACAATGGTACGTTAATCCTGTTCTGGAAGTCATGTTACTAGACCATGGCGAACCTACAAACTGTGAAGAAGCTATGATGAGCCCAAATTCCGATAAATGGCTTGAGGCCATGAAATCTGAGATAGGATCCATGTATGAGAACAAAGTGTGGACTTTGGTGGATTTGCCCGATGATCGGCAACCCATAGAGAATAAATGGATCTTCTAGAAGAAGACTGGCGCTGATGGTAATGTTACTATCTATAAAGCTCGACTTGTCACAAAAGGTTTTTGACAAGTTCAAGGAGTTGACTATGATGAGACTTTCTCAACCCGTAGCAATGCTTAAGTCTGTCCGAATCATGTTAGCAATTGCCGCATTTTATGATTATGAAATCTGGCAAATGGATGTAAAACTGTATTCCTTAATGGAATTCTTAAAGAAGAGTTGTATATGATGCAACCAGAAGGTTTTGTCGATCCTAAAGGTGCTAACAAAGTGTAAAAGCTCCAGTGATCCATCTATGGACTGGTGCAAGCATCTTGGAGTTAGAATATATGCTTTGATGAGGTTATCAAAGCATATGGTTTTGTACAGACTTTTGGAGAAGCCTGTATTTACAAGAAAGTGAGTCGGAGCTCTATAGCATTTCTAATATTATATGTGGATGACATATTATTGATTGGAAATGATGTAGAATTTCTGGATAGCATAAAAGGATACTTGAATAAAAGTTTTTCAATGAAAGACCTCCGTGAAACTGCTTATATGTTGGGCATCAAGATCTATAGAGGTAGATCAAGACGCTTCATAGGACTTTCACAAAGTACATACCTTGACAAATTTTTGAAGAACTTCAAAATGGACCAGTCAAAGAAAGCGTTCTTTCCTGTGTTGCAAGGTGTGAAATTGAGTCAGACTCAATGCCCGACCACTCCAGAAGATAGACAGAAAATGAAAGTCATTCCCTATGCCTCAGCCATAGGTTCTATCATGTATGCTATGTTGTGTACCAGACATGATGTGTGCCTTTCCATAAGTCTGGCAGGGAGGTAGCAAAGTAATCCAGGAGTGGATCACTGGACAGCGATCAAGAACATCCTAAAGTACCTGAAAAGGACCAAGGATATGTTTCTCGTTTATGGAGGTGACAAAGAGCTCATCGTAAATGGTTACGTCGATGCTAGTTTTGACACTGATCCGGGTGACTCTAAGTCACAAACCGGATACATATTTATATTGAATGGTGGAGCTGTCAGTTGGTGCGGTTCCAAACAAAGCGTCGTGGCGGGATCTACGTGTGAAGCTGAGTACATAGCTGCTTCGAAAGCAGCAAATGAAGGAGTCTCGATGAAGGAGTTCATATCCGATCTAGGTATAATACCTAGTGCATCGGGTTTAATGAAAATCTTTTGTGGCAATACTGGAGCAACTGGCTTACTAAGGAATCCAGATTTCACAAAAAGACCAAACACATCAAGAGACGCAACTCCATCTGTGATCTGGTCAAGGAATGAGACATGGAGATTTGCAAAATACATACGCATCTAAATATAGCAGACCCGTTGACTAAGCCTCTTTCACGAGCAAAACATGATTATCACCAAGACTCCATGGGTGTTAGAATCATTACAATGTAATCTAGATTATTGACTCTAGTGCAAGTGGGAGACTGAAGGAAATATGCACTAGAGGCAATAATAAAGTTGTTATTTTATATTTCCTTATTTCATGATAAATGTTTATTATTCATGCTAGAATTGTATTAACCAGAAACTTCATACATGTGTGGATACATAGACAAAATAATGTGTCCCTAGTAAGCCTCTACTAAACTAGCTCGTTGATCAAAGATGGTTAAGTTTCCTAACCATAGACATGTGTTGTCATTTGAGACACGGGGCACATCATTAGGAGAATGATGTGATGGACAATACCCATTCGTTAACTTAGCATTATGACCGTTCAGTTTTATTGCTATTGCTTTCTTCATGTCAAATACATATTCCTATAACTATGAGATTATGCAACTCCTGGATACCGTAGGAATGCCTTCTGTGCTATCAGACGTCACAATATAACTGGGTGATTATAAAGATGCTCTACAGGTACCTCTGAAGGTGTTTGTTGGGTTGGCATAGATCGAGAATAGGATTTGTCACTCCGAGTATCGGAGTGGTATCTCTGGGCCCTCTCGGTAATGCACATCATAAGAAGCCTTGCAAGCAAAGTGACTAATGAGTTAGTTACAGGATGATGTATTATGGAACGAGTAAATAGACTTGTTGGTAATGAGATTAAACTAGGTATGAAGATACCGACGATCGAATCTCGGGCAAGTAACATACCGATGACAAAGGGAATAACGTATGTTGTCATAATGGTTCGACCGATTAAGATCTTTGTCGAATATGTGGGAGCCAATATGAGCATCCAGGACCCGCTGTTGGTTATTGACCGGAGAGGTGTCTCAGTCATGTCTACATAGTTCTCGAACCCGTAGGGTCCGCACACTTAACGTTCAATGACGATATTGTATTATATGAGTTATGTGATTTGGTAACCGGATGTTGTTTGGAGTCCCGCATGAGATCGCAGACATGACGAGGAGTCTCTAAATGGTCGAGAGGTAAAGATGTATATATAGGACGATGGTATTCGGACACCGGAAGTGTTTTGGGAAGCATCGGGTACTTATCAGGTCACCGGAAGGGGTTCCGGGCACCCCCGGCAAAAGATATGGGCCTTATGGGCCAAGAGGGGAAACACACCAGCCACAAAGGGGCTGATGCGCCCCCCCCCCCCACCCCCCATATGGGCTGGCCAAATTGGATAAGGAAAGGGGAAGGAGGAAAGGGAAAAGGGAATAGGATTCCCCGTTCCCCCTCTTCCCTTCCTACTCCGAATTGGAATAGGAGAGGGGGGTTGGCCGAATTGGGAGAGGATCCCAAGTAGGACTCTTCCTACTTGGAGCGCCCCCTTGGCTGCCTCTCCTACCCTCCAACCTATATATATGTGGGAGGGGCACCTACAACATAGAACAACAACTGTTAGCCGTGTGCGGCGCCCCCCTCCACAGTTTACACCCCCGGTCATATTGTCGCGGTGCTTAGGCGAAGCCCTCCATGGATCACTTCACCATCATCGTCACCATTCCATCGTGCTGACAGAACTCATCTACTTCCTTGACATCTTGCTGGATCAAGAGGGTGACAAACATCATCGAGCTGTACGAGTGCAGAACTCGGAGGTGTTGTACGTTCGGTACTTGATCGGTCGGAGCTAGAAGAAGTTTGACTATAGCAACCACGTTGTTAAACGCTTCTGCTTTTGGTCTACGAGGGTACATGGACACACTCTCCCCCTCTCTTTTCTACGCATCTCCTAGGTAGATCTTGCGTGAGTGTAGGAATTTTTTTGAAATTGCATGCTACGTTCCCCAACACTCGGATCGATAATGATGGTGCGGCGGCGACGTGACAACTTATGACTAGAACTCGAAACTCTAAAATACTAGACGCTAAGACCAGCAACTTGACACAACGATGTAACCGCAAATTCAACAAAGCAAAATACTGAAAAGACTATGGAATAACTCACACTGGTTCAGATATGATGAACTAACCCTATTTTTTGGCTTTTTCGTGGACTATAGGTATGAAGACAAACTCGATCTAAACTACAAAATAAGTGGAAAATCTCACCGAGCAATCTAGAAATCTGATACCACTTGATAGAGGCAAAGGTGTCCCGTCTTTCGATGAGATGGTGGCTATCATTTTTAGTGGAGTAGAGTTTGACGATCCGACTACGAACGTGCAAGAACGTCGCGCCTTAGCAATCGCTAAACCAACTCCGAGAGGTTATTGACCACGCCGGTGTAATGCCCCGAGACCAATGTGCCAGATGTCTTCCAGTTATTCGCCGTTGTTGCCATATCATTCGCTTGTGTGTTGCACTTTGCCATGTCATCATGTGCATTGCATCCTCATGTTTTTCAAAACTTGCATCCGTTCGTCGCTGGCTTCCCTCGTCCCTTCCGTTCTTCGTTCGGAGTCCCAATACACACGCACGCGCACGCGGCACCTTCAAAATATCCTATTGTAAGTGGCATAAAATGTTCTCGGAATGGGGTGAAAGTTGGCGTGCGGTCTTATTATAGTGTAGGTAGACCGCCTGCCAAATTTTGTCGCATTCAAAGTCCGTTTGATAGCCCAACCGTCATCCGTAGCGGCACCGTTCTCGGTTAACTCGTCATATGTTTTTGGTCTCGAGAAACTACTGTGTCGGGTCGCACTTCATCTCTCTTCTCAGTCCAAGGCCTCCTAGACAGCCCACCTAGCCCATCAAACTCCCCTCCATGCTCTTCGTCGTCGGATCGCGATCGTGTGGGAGAAAACTGCGCAGAAAAACTCCTCTCCTAGCTCCCGTTATCTATATAAACACCCCCTCCCACGAAATCTCACCTAACCCTAACCAAACCCTAACCCGCTTCGTTTTCCGCGCCGCCTCCACCTCTCCATCACTGCCACTTGGTGCCTCCCAGCACCTCCCACCGTCACGGCCTGCCCGGCCCATGGCCGGCCCGCCCCAGGCCGCGTCGGGCCCGAGCCACCGCTCATCGCCGTCAGCCGCGCCACCACCGCCGCCCGCCACCGACCGGATCCACCGCCCTGCGGCTCCTTCCTGCCTCCTCGCCAGAAGACGGAGCTCGCCGGAGCTCCTCCATCGCTGGACCCAAGGAAGGTGGATCAGATCCACCACTCCCCCGAACCAAATGCAGCACCCCGTCCCGGATCTCCCCGTCCCGCACCTCTCGGTCCACTTTTTCCACGAGGTCGAATTCTTCTAGGTCTCAGATTTTTAGCATTATGTGTGCATGTTTATCCGATTGGAGTGTATGATATGTCAAAATGTTCATCTCTTGATGCTCTACATGATGGTTTCTATTGCATGCTCGTTTGAGTGCATCTAGATACTGTAATCCCTATTGCAAAAGTGTTGAGTGTTGTTAACTGCTGAAAATTGTTATAGCTTGTTATTTTCTCTTTTTATATCGTTTTGTGTGATTTTCTTTTGAGCATCATGTCAACATGGTTTAGGAGCATAATCAAGTCATATTTGCATTGGAATAATTCACATGTCATGATATGCCATGTAGTGAGTGCGACAAGCTTGTGAAGTGGGCTACTTGCGGTTACTGTTCTGCTAGTCTGAATCTGCTATATTATGATGCCATGTTTGTTTGGTGCTACCATCAAATCCATGCATACTCTGGAGATACCTAGTTGACATGTTTTGATGTACATGTTATCCTCCATCATGCCACACCATTTGATGCCATATTTAAGTCTTTTAGCATATGTCTTAATTGCCATGAACTTGCCTAAATGATGTTCCAGTTTTCTGTTAACTTCATGGTGCCATGTTGTGAGCTTGATATTAATTAATCTAGGCCTCTTTTGGAGATACTCCAGTTACATGAATTGAAGTATGCTATGTGTAATTTGTCCACATGCCAAGTGTGATGATTTTGGACTTCATATGACCGTTTTCCCAAGCTTGCAAACATGCTATGATAATGTTTGTTGTTTTACACTTTCTGAAATTGTTTTATAGCATTCAAACTTGTCTTGATGGTTCCCACTAATCCATTAGCCATATGCATATGATTCCTTGATGTTATTTTCTATATGTTATGTGTACATTGATTCCATGCCCTTGGTTGTTATGTATAGTTGCTGTAGCATCTTTGTTTCATGCCCCCAACATGTCATCATATTAACTCTGCTCATGCATATGCCCTGTTTTTCACCGTCCTAATATGTGTTATGAAGTCGCTTTTTTGCATTGATCACTTTGGCTTAATCTTGATGCCTATGAACCTTAACCTTGATGATTATTGAAGCATATTATATGTACTTGAAGTGCATATCAAATTTGTGCCCTTATGATTCCTGTAGCGTGTTATTTTGATGGTTGCAAAGTGCCTACTTGCTGTTTTGGGCAGATTGTTGTTATGACTTGTTTGGAGTGTATGTGTTGAACCGTTGCTCCGTTTTGAGCATGCTCTATATGAATCTTGCTTAGAATTGCATGTAGTTTAATCATGTCTTGTTACATACATGTTTTGGAGTGTTTGTTATTGTGTTTTGCTTGTTTTTGCATCAATGTCATGTTTAACTTGTTTTGCTCATATCTTCTAGGTCGTAGCTCCAAATTAAATGAACTTTTATATGTAACTTGACTAGAAAGACGTGTAGATCATCATGGTGCACTTTAACTTGCTGTTTAATAACTTCAACATAATGTGTCATTCAGGTCTGGACCAATTTCAAAATTTGCATATGAGGACTTACCGGAATTGTTATATGTTGATTCCGGACTCATTTAGACTTGCTTTGATGAGATGTTCTTGTATGCATCATATCTTGCCATGAGTAGGATCATATAGCCTTGTCATGCATCATACTTGGTTGAACATCATGTCATGTTTATGTGTGGGGTGTTTGCCATGTTGTTTGCTTCTTTCCAGTTGTGCTTCTCCTCGATAGTTCCTGTTTCGCTGCGATCGTGAGGATTCGTTTGACTATGCTTGGTTTGTCTACGCCGGTTCGTCTTCTTCATGCACTCAATCTTCTTCCTAGCGGGATCTCTGGCAACATGACCGTTACCCTGGATACCACTACTATCTTTGCTTTGCTAGTTGTCTCGATGTTATCGCTATGTCGCGCTACCCACCACTTGTTTATCAAGCGTCCCAAATTGCCATGAATTAACCTCTAACCTTTTTCACCATCCCAACAAACCATTTTTTGGCTATGCTACCGTTTGCTCAGCCCCTCATATAGCGTTGCTAGTTGCAGGTGCAGTTGTAGGTTGTTCCATGTTGGAACATGGATATCTTGGAATATCACAATATCTCTTATATTTAATTAATGCATATATATACTTGGTAAAGGGTGGAAGGCCCGGCCTTTTTCCTGGTGCTTTGTTCCACTCTTGCCACCCTAGTTTCTGTCATACTGGTCTTATGTTCCTTGATTTTGCGTTCCTAACACAATTGGGGTTTATGGGCCCCCCTTGACAGTTCGCTTTGAATAAAACTCTTCCAGCAAGGCCCAACATTGGTTTTAACATTTGCCAACATAATAATATTGAACTAATTAATTAATTTGCATAGGGGGTCGCGTCCTCGAGGATTCTTAATTCAACATAATACAGGGGGGCAGTGCTGATGGTGTTGGTCCCAAACGGGCAGCCTACGGGGCCACCACGGGGAAACTCGAGGTCTGGTTTTACTCGTAGCTTGTCCCATCAGGTGTACCCTGAGAACAAGATACGTGCGACTCCTATCAGGCTAGGTCGGTGCATCGGGCGGTCTTGCTGGTTTTGTTTTACCATTGTCGAAATGTCTTGTGAACCGGGATTCTGAGTTTGATCGGGTTGTTTCGGGAGGAGGATTTTCCTCCGTTGATCGCGAGAGCTTGTCATGGGCTACGTTGGGACACCCCTACGGGATTTAAACTTTCGAGAGTCATGCCCGTGGTTATGTGGCAGATGGGAGTTTTTTAATATCTGGTTGTAGAGAACTTGACATCAGATCCGAAATAAAATACACCAACCGCGTGTGTAACCGTGACTGTGTCTTTTCGAGTGAGTCGAGAAGATAAAATGGTGGGGATATGTTTGAACGTGAGTAGTTCGGGATCACTTCTTGATCATTACTAGTTTGCGACCGTTTGCGTAGTTTCTCATCTTATTCTTGTACTCGTATGTTAGCCACCATACAATGCTTAGTCGCTTGCTACGACCTCACCACTTATCCTTTCCATACCCATTAAACTTTGCTAGTCTTGATACCCATGGTAATGGGATTGCTGAGTCCTCATGGTTCATAGATTACTACATTAATAGTTGCAGGTACAGGTAATGTGTTGATCATGACGTGAAAGCGATGTTTACTTGTTTTGGAGTTCTTCTTCTGCTTCTTCTTCGTTCAGGGGATAGGTTCCTGGTCGGCAGCCTGGGCTAGCAGGGTGGATGTCGTTTGAGTTTCTGTTTGTGTTTCATTCGTAGTCGGATGTTGCTCTTATGTATGATGTTGTTGTATTCATGTGGCATTGTATGCCTTTTGTATGTATCCCCGTCTATTATGTAATGGTATGATGTAATGATATCCACCTTGCAAAAGCGTCTTCAATATGCGGCTCTATCCTTGGTGGGACATTCGTGTTCCTCTCGAATAGGATTGCATATTTGGGCATGACAAGTTGGTATCAGAGCCGTGACCGACCATAGGGCACCCCTTGATTGATCGTAGCACGGCCATTGTCTAGTCTAGAAGGAAATTATTTCTGAGTCTAGTTATATCGGAGAGTAGGAATTCTCTTTACTCCTCATCCCCTTTGTCGCTCTAGTGAGGAATCTTGACGTAGGTGTTTTGAATTACTCCTCTTCTCCTTCAAATTTTCTTTAGGATCACGCAATTAGTTTTTTGATCATTGTGTTGTCAGCTCTTTTCATCCGGCGCACTTCTCTTCGAGTTGATTCGATCCTCTTAGTATTTGGCAAGATGAATCCTCAGTTCTTTCTCAACATCTTTCTTTCCCCATCCTTAGTTGTTTTCTTTTTCCCACCTGCCCACCCTTTTTCTTCTCGGAGGCCGAAGTATTTAATCGAGTATCCATCCTACTCGTGTGAAGCCTTAACATATTTTCCACAATTTTTCCAACCGGTGAATTCTCGTCTCATTTGACATTCTTCATCTCTTTTCTTCTCCGGCGAATCCAATTCAAGTTTTCGGTGTTGGTTATATTCTTTTCTATGGCTCAAATTTTTCCCCTTGCTTATTCGCCTCTCGCCATTTTATCGTTCCAGAGTGATGAAGACATCTCAAAAGATTCACGGTTGCATTCAAGTTAATTCGAGGTTGTCACCTCATTTCAGTCTTTCAATCTTTCCGGCGCATCATCTCTCTCTCAACTGATCATTCTCAACGGTGTTTCTTTGAGTGGTCCCTAACCCACAGGTTATACCCAGGATCTTACCTGACTCTCCTATTTATTTCTAGAATTATTCTCTAATCCCTTTTCAAAGTTTGACGTAAGAATGAATTCATCAGTCAGACGCCTCCTTCAATATCGCTTTCAAATCATTTTCTCTTTCGCTCAACATTTACTCTTTTCATTCTTCCGGACAGACTCAACAATTTTGGTGGTGTTTCTCGTCGTCATTCTCGACATTTGAAGACCAAAGAAGAGTTTTCCTCTAAATCGTGTTCGTTCTCTCGAAGATTCATGGTTCTAGCTTCTTGTTATCTTCTCTAATTATTTCATTTGTCATAAATTCTTTTCTTACACCTCTAGAGTATGTCAGGAGTTGTTTTCCATTTCGGTTCACTGGAGGCCATCATTCCAGAAGAATTCTTCGTCCTCATGTTCCAGCTATCGCTATCCAATTATCCCGGCACATCTGTCAAGTATTCTTTAATTAGTTTGCAATCTCTTCGTTCTCTTGTCTCTATATACCCTCAAGTATCTTCATGTTTTTTCTAATTCTTCCCAGCGAACAATTCCTTTCTTCGTTCACTTTCAAATTCTTATGGTGGTTCATTCAAGATTCCTTTTCCTTTGTTATCATATCAGTTCATTCGTCTTTCCAATCCTACCGGTGGTTCAGGAAGACCTTCCCAAGTTTTGTGCTATATCTCCCCTTAATCATTTTCAACGTGAATAAGTAGTATGCAAATCCATTGCTTCCCATCGATTTAATTGGTGGAGGATAAGCATAACATAATTCTTGTTCTTCTTTCATCAAGTTGATTAATCTCTTCTTTTTCAGAGTTTGTTCATCATATCACATTCTCGGTTCGAAGTGTTTTCATCTTTTATTTTCCGGAGTTCAAAGTTGTCTCGGCTATCTCGTCGGAACCTCTATCTAAATCTCTACAAGGATTTAATCCTATTTTTTCATCCTTCAATTCTATCTCATCATCCTTTTGATTATCAGAGTTCCTCATGGTGGTTCATTAAGGATTTAATTCAGTCTTCAAGTGTCCATCAAGATTCTTGTTGGCGAAGCTCAAGTATTTTTTTTCTTGCGTCTCGAGGTGCAAATAATTCTCCGTATTCTTTTGAAGTGGAGTTTTGCATTTCTTCATTCTCAGATATTCAATCATTTGGTAGTGGCAGAAATTCACCTCAAGTTTTGAGATGTTTACAGAAGCCCACGCAAATCAAATCCTTTGTTGTTGATTCTTCAACAACTCCGTCTCTTGAAGATTCTCTTTCAAATTCTCTTGTGGTAGAAGTTGTCATCTTCTTATCCGTTCTTTTCATTACATTCTTTCAATTTTTCTGGAGGCATTGTGTTGTCCTCTCGTCAAGTATCGTTCCATCTTGTCAAGATCATGTTCTATTCCTTCCATTTTCAGCCAAAGTGTTGCCCAAATTCTTTCGTTCTTACTCCTTTTCTACCTTGTTCTAACCGGAGTGGTTTCAGAGTCTATCTTATTCCTTTTGAGTTTTCGATTCTTCTCATATTCGTCGTTCCTCATTTCTACCGAGTGCTCTCGACTTTGTTCATCTTCTCTCTTGCGTTCTCACTTCACCTCATCCTCTCTGTCTTCCATCTCGTTCCTAAAATCTCAAGACGAGATCTTTTGTTCATGGAGGAGAGTTGTAACGCCCCGAGACCAATGCGCCAGATGTCCTCCAGTTATTCACCGTCGTAGCCATGTCATTCGCTTGCGTGTTACACTTTGCCATGTCATCATCTGAATTTCATCCTCATGTTTTTCAAAACTTGCATTCATTCATCGCTGGCTTCCCCCGTCCCTTCCGTTCTCCGTTTGGAGTCCCGACACACTCGCACACGCCCCCGACATCTCCAAAATATTATTTTATAAGTGGCATAAAAATGTTCTCGGAATGGGGTGAAACTTGGAGTGCGGTCTTATTATAGTGTAGGTAGACCGCCTGCCAAATTTCGTCGCATTCGGAGTCTGTTTGATAGCCCAACCATCATCCATAGCGCCACCCTTGTCGGTTAATTCGTCGGACGTTTTTGGTCTATGAAAACTACCGTGTCGGGCCGCACTTCATCTCTCTTCTCATCCCAAGGCCTCCTACACAGCCCACCTAGCCCATCAAACTCCCCTCCATGCTCTTCGTCGTCGGATCACGATCGTGTGAGCGAAAACCGTGCTAAAAAACTCCTCTTCTAGCGCCCGTTATCCATATAAACACCCCTCCCCCAAAATCTCAGCTAACCCTAACCAAACCCTGACCCGTTTTGTTTTCCGCGCCGCCGCCACCTCTTCATCGCTAACACTTGGTGCCTCCCAGCGCCTCCCACCGCCGAGGCCCGCCCGGTCCACGGCCGGCCCGCCCAGGGCCGCGCCGGGCTCGAGCCGCCGCTCCCGCGCCCTTCCACCACGCCACCACCGCCGCCCCGCGCCTGTCCCGCGGCTCCTCCCTGCCTCCTCATCGGAAGCCGCCGGAGCCGGAGCTCGCCGGAGGTCCTCCGTCGCCGGATCCGGGCTAGGTGGATCAGATCCACCACTCCCCCGAACCAAATGCGGCGCCCCATCCCAGATCTCCTAGTCCCGCACCTCCCCGTCCACTTTTTCCACGAGGTCGAATTCTTCCGTCCTAGATTTTCGGCATTATGTGTGCATGTTTGACCTGCTATAACTTTTTGCATGTTTATTCGAATGGAGTGTATGATATGTCAAAATGTTCAACTCTTGATGCTCTACACGATGGTTTCTGTTGCATGCTTGTTTGAGTGCATCTAGATACTATAATCCCGGTTGCAAAAGTGCCAAGTGTTGTTAACTGCTGAAAACTGTTATAACTTGTCATTTTGTCTTTTTATATCTTTTTGTGTGATTTTCTTTTAAGCATCATGTCAATATGTTTTATGAGAATAATCAATTCATATTTGCAATGGTACAACTCACATGTAATGATATGCCATTTAGTGAGTCAACAAGCTTGTGAAGTGGGCTACCTGCTACTACTGTTCTGCTAGTCTGAATCTGCTATATTATGATGCCATGTTTGCTTGATGCTACCATCAAATCCATGCATAATCTGGAGATGCCCAGTTGACATGTTTTGATTTAAATGTTGTGCTCTATCATTATATGCCATTTGATGCCATATATATGTCATGTAGCATATGTTTTCATTGCCATGAACTTGCCTAAATGATGTTCCAGTTTTATGTTAACTTCATGGTGCCATGTTGTGAGCTTGATATTAATTAATCTATGCCCCTTTTGGAGATGCTCCAGTTAAATGAATTGAATTATGCTATGAGTACTTTGTCGAAATGCCCAGTTTGATGATTTTGGGCTTAATATGACCTCTATTCCAAGCTTGGAAACATGCTATGATAATGTTGTTGTTTTACACTTGTTGAAATTGTTGTAGCATTCAAACTTGTCTCGATGGTTCCCACTAATCCATTAGCCATATGCATATGATTTCTTGATGTTACTTGCTCTATGTTATGTGTAATTTGATGACATGCCCTTGTTTGCTATGTATAGTTGCTCTAGAATCTTTGTTTCATCCCCCCAACATGTCATCATATTAACTCTGCTCATGCATATGCCCTGTTTTTCAGTCCTAATGTGTGTTATGAAGTTGCTTTTTGCATTGATCACTTTGGCCTAATATTGATACCTATGAACCTTAACCTCGATGATTATTGAAGCATGTTATCTGTACTTGAAGTGCATATCAAGTTTGTGCCCTTATGATTCCTGTAGCATATTGTGTTGATGATTGCAAAGTGACTACTTGCTGTTTTGGGCAGATTGTTGTTATAACTTGTTTGGAGTGTATGTGTTGAACCGTTGCTCCGTTTTGAGCATGCTCTATATGAAGCTTGCTTAGAATTGCATGTAGTTTCATCATGTCTTGTTGCATCCATATTTTGGAGTGTTTGTGATTGTGTTTTGCTTGTTTTGCATCAATGCCATGTTTAACTTGTTTTGCTCATATCTTCTAGGTCGTAGCTCCGAATTAAATGAACTTTATATGTAACTTGACTAGAAAGACGTGTAGATCATCATGGTGCACTTTTAATTGCTGTTTAACAACTTCAACATAATGTGTCATTCAAGTCAGGACCAATTTCGAATTTTGCATATGAGGACTTACCGGAATTGTTATATGTTGATTTCGGACTCATTTAAACTTGCTTTCATGAGATGTTCTTGTTTGCATCATCTCTTGCCATGAGTTGCATCATATAGCCTTGTCATGCATCATACTTGGTTGAGCATCATGCCATGTTTATGTGTTGGGTGTTTATCATGTTGTTTGCTTCTTTCCGGTTCTGCTTCTTATTGGGGAACGTAGCATGCAATTTCAAAAAAAATCTACGCTCATGCAAGATCAATCTAGGAGATGCATAGAAACGAGAGGAGAAGAGTGTGTGTACATACCTTCGTAGACCAAAAGCGGAAGCGTTTATCACGCGGTTGGTGTAGTTGTACTCTTCGCGATCCGATCACGATCCAATCGATCTAGCGTCGAACGGACGACACCTCCGAGTTTAGCACATGTTGAAATCTCCTCCTTGATCCAGCAAGCGGGAGAGCAGAAGTAGATGGGATCAGAACCAACACGATGGCATGGTGGTGATGGTGGTGGTGGAGCACTGACAACGCATCGCTAAGCGTCGCCGGAACGAGGCGGTGGAACTACGGAGTAACAGGAGAGAGAGGGGCGCTGTGACGCCCCCGATTCAATCGTACACTAATCATGCACGCAAATGTGTACGATCAAGATCAGGGACTCACGGGAAGATATCACAACACAACTCTGATAAATAAAATAAGTCATACAAGCATCATAATACAAGCCAGGGGCCTCGAGGGCTCGAATACAAGTGCTCGATCATAGACGAGTCAGCGGAAGCAACAATATATGAGTACAGACATAAGTTAAACAAGTTTGCCTTAAGAAGGCTAGCACAAACAGGGATACAGATCGAAAGAGGCGCAGGCCTCCTGCCTGGGATCCTCCTAAACTACTCCAGGTCGTCGTCAGCGGGCTACACGTAGTAGTAGGCACCTCCGGTGTAGTAGGGGTCGTCGTCGATGGTGGCGTCTGGCTCCTGGACTCCAGCATCTGGTTGCGACAACCAGAAAGAAAGGAAAGGGGGAAAAGGGGGGAGAAAGCAACCGTGAGTACTCATCCAAAGTACTCGCAAGCAAGGAAATAAACTACATATGCATGGGTATATGTGTAAGGAGGCCATATCAGTGGACTGAACTGCAGAATGCAAGAATAAGAGGGAGATAGCTAGTCCTATCGAAGACTACGCTTCTGGCAGCCTCCGTCTTGCAGCATGTAAAAGAGAGTAGACTGAAGTCCTCCAAGTAGCATCTCCAAGTAGCATCGCATAGCATAATCCTACCCGGCGATCCCCTCCTCGTATCCCTGAGAGAGAGCGACCACCGGTTGTATCTGGCACTTGGAAGGGTGTGTTTTATTAAGTATCCGGTTCTAGTTGTCATAAGGTCAAGGTACAACTCCAAGTCGTCCTGTTACCGAAGATCACGGCTATTCGAATAGATTAACTTCCCTGCAGGGGTGCACCACATAACCCAACACGCTTGATCCCATTTGGCCGGACACACTTTCCTGGGTCATGCCCGACCGCGGAAGATCAACACGTCGCAGCCCCACCTAGGCAAAACAGAGAGGCCAGCACGCCGGTCTAAACCTAAGCGCACAGGGGTCTGGGCCCATCGCCCATAGCACACCTGCACGTTGCGAGGGCGGCCGGAAGCAGACCTAGCCTAGTAGGCGTTCCAGTCCAATCCGGCGCGCGCCGCTCCGTCGCTGACGTCTGAAGTGCTTCGGCTGATACCACGACGTCGGGATACCCATAACTACTCCCACGTAGATGGTTAGTGCGTATAGACTCGTAGCCGACTCAGATCAAATACCAAGATCTCGTTAAGCGTGTTAAGTATCCGCGAACGCCGAACAGGGCCAGGCCCACCTGTCTCCTAGGTGGTCTCAACCTGCCCTGTCGCTCCGCCACAAAGTAACAGTCGAGGGCCGTCGGGAACCCAGGCCCACCTCTACCGGGATGGAGCCACCTGTCCTTTCAGCCCCCTCGTCAAAATCACTTGCGGGTACTCAATGAGCTGACCCGACTTTAGTCACCATCTGTATAGTATGTATGTATGTATAGTATATACCCGTGATCACCTCCCAAGTGATCACGGCCCGATAGTATAGCAAGGCAGACTGACAAGAATGTAGGGCCAATGATGATAAACTAGCATCCTATACTAAGCATTTAGGATTGCAGGTAAGGTATCAACAGATGTAGCGACAATGTCAGGCTATGCATCAGAATAGGATTAACAAAAGCAGTAACATGCTACACTACTCTAATGCAAGCAGTATAGAGGAGAATAGGCGATATCTGGTGATCAAGGGGGGGGGGGCTTGCCTGGTTGCTCTGGCAAGAGAGAGGGGTCGTCAACTCCGTAGTCGAACTGGTCAACAGCAGCGTCGGTCTCGTAGTCTACCGGAGAGAAGAGGGGGAAGAAATAATGAATACAGAGCAAACAAAGTATCACAAAATATAACAAGGCAATACGCGGTGTTCGGTGTGCCCTAACGCGGTAGTAGGTGATACCGATGAAGGGGGAAAAACATCCGGGAAAGTATTCCCGGGGTTCCGTGTTTCCGGGCAGAGGAGTCGGAGGGGGAAAGTTGCGGGTTCGATAGGTTAGGGGGGTGTGGCGGACGAACGGACTGCGTATCCGGATTCGTCTCGTCGTTCTGAGCAACTTTGATGTACAAAGTTTTTACATCCGATCTACGGTTTATTTTATATTAATTTCCAAAGTATTTAATTCATTTTTAGAATTAACAGAATTAATTTAATTTAAAATTGCCATTATGATGTCAGCATGAGGTCAGCGTGGTGTCATCAGTCAACCAGTTAGTTGACTTAGCCAAACTGACAGGCAGGTCCCACATGTCATTGGCTGAAGACTAATTATCTGTTAACTTTTAATTAGCAGGTTTAATTAGAGTTAATTAGTTAACTAATTAGGGTTAGTTAAGTTAATTACTTCACGAATTAATTAATTAATTATTAATTAATTTTATTAAGTCATTTTTTTTATTTCTTTTTTTTCTTCTTCTTTTTTTTAATGTTCTGGGGCCGGGCCCCACATGTCTGTGGCCCATCGGGGCCTAGAGGGCACGGGCGAGCGGGTGCGGGCGCTCGCCCGAACGGGGCGCGGGCAAGGCCGTGGCCGGCGATGGCCACCGGAGCGGCGGCACGGCACCGGCAAGGGGAAGCAGGGGCGAGGCCAGGTGCAGTGGTGGCCGGCGGAGAGGCGAGGCCGCAAGGGCCACCGCAGGCGCGGCGGGCGCTAGGGAGGCGCAGCGGCAGCAGCGGTTGCAGGGCCAGATGCGCGCACTGGGCGTGGCCAGCGCGGGGGGCCACGGGCAGGGCGCGGGTGGACGTGCGAGTGGCGACGGTGACGGCGCATTGAGTGGGGCAGAGAGGAGAGGGGGGGCTTGCTCACATCGTTGGAGAGAGGAGGACGACGAAGCGTGGAGAGGCCGGGCCGGGGTGGTCGACAGAGATGACCGGGACGGAGCGGAAGGAGTCCGGCGGGGAGGAGGAGGCAGGGCGGCGACGGGGCAACTCCAGCAAGGTCCGTCGGGAGGCGACTGTGGGCAGCGTCGGGCGGAGGGACGTGGTCGTCGTGGCGCAGCGGGGAGGAGTTCGGCGAGCGGCGAGGTGCTGTCGAGGGGCGCAGGGGCGATGCGCCCAATCCGATCTGGATCGAGGGGGGCGGGTGAGAGAGAGAGTGGGGAGTGGGGGTGGTGGCCGTTAGGGTTTCGGGGGTTAAGGGGAGGGAGTGGGCCGGCCGGCTGGGCCGGTGGAGGCCAGCTGGGCCACTTGGCCCAGCAGGGGGGGTCTTTCTTCCTTCTTTTTTTGTTAGTTTTCTTTTCTGGTTTTGTGTTTTCTTTTCTTTCTATTTATTTTATTTTTGTTTTTATTTTACTTTCTTTTAAGTTTACTTTTTACTTAATATTAAAATGATCCCTAAATTAGTAATACCATGAAACCACTGCCACAAAAGGTTTTATCCCAAAACAATTTAGTTTAGTATTTTATTTATTTATAAAAGCATTTAAATATCGGTTTTGCTACTGTTTTATTCATTTTAGAATAATTACACATTTTATAAGAGTGTGGTTCCTCCACCATAATTACCTATGTATTATTTGGTTCACTCCGAACATTTAAATTTTGATATTTGAAAACTTTTATTGTTTGCCTATATTTTAAATTTTAATTTGAATCGTTTTTGAACTAACTCGAGTTTATCAACAGTAACCGAGGTGACGTGGCATCGTTAACGCGGGATTATTGTAGCCTAATTATCCGGGCGTCACAGGCGCCAAGGGCTTGGTGTGTCCTCTTGGGTCGTGGCAAACAGCCCCTCCAAGCCCTAGGGTGCATCTAAGGGGGACAGGACTTGGACTCCAAGTCCAATTCTATTCCTACTAGGACTCCTTCCTTTTTTGCCTTCCCTAGTCACATGGGCTTTTGAGGACTTAGTGCGCCTAGCCCAATAAGGACAAGGCACCTCCTCGCAGCCCATTCTAGCCCCTGGGTCGTGGTGAACCCACTTGCGAACTTCCAGACCCCTCCGGAATCCTCCGGAAGCTTCTGAAAGCTTCATGGTAGAATACCAAAAAAACTGCACCTTTTTCCGGAACCCAAAATATGACTTCCCATATATAAATCTTTACCTCTCGACCATTCCGAGACTCTTCACGACGTCTGGGATCTCATCCGAGACTCCGAAAAACATTTGGTTACCACTCATCAAATATCCCAATACTACTCTAGCGTCAACGAACGTTAAGCGTGCGACCCTACGGGTTCGAGAACTATGTACACATGAACGAGACACTTCTTCGGTCAATAACCAATAGCGGAACCTGGATTCTCATATTGGCTCCCACATATTCTATGAAGATCTTTATCGGTCAAACCGTTATGACAACATACGTTATTCCCTTTGTCCATCGTTATGTTACTTGCCCGAGATTCAATCGTCGGTATTTTCATACCTAGTTCAATCTCGTTACTGGAAAGTCTCTTGACTCATTCCATAATGCATCGTCCTGCAACTAACTCATTAGTCACTTTGCTTGCAAGGCTTCTTATGATGTGCATTACCGAGAGGGCCCAAAGATACCTCTATGATACTCGGAGTGATAAACCCTAATCTCGATCTATGCCAACCCAACAAACACCTTTGGAGATACCTGTAGAGCATCTTTATAATCACCCAGTTACGTTGTGACGTTTGATAGCACATAAGGCATTCCTACGGTATCCGGGAGTTGCATAATCTCATAGTCGAAGGAATATATATCTAACATGAAGAAAGCAATAGCAACAAAACTTAACGATCAATATTCTATGCTAACGGATGGGTCTTGTCCATCACATCATTCTCCTAATGATGTGATCCCATTCATCAAATGACAGCACATGTCTATGCCAACGCACCATCATTATCGATCCGAGTGTTGGGGAACGTAGCATGCAATTTCAAAAAAATCCTACGCTCACACAAGATCTATCTAGGAGATGCATAGCAAAGAGAGGGTGAGAGTGTGTCCATGTACCCTCGTATACCAAAAGCGGAAGCGTTAAACAACGCGGTTGCTGTAGTCAAACTTCTTCTTGCTCTGACGGATCAAGAACTGAATGTACGACACCTCTGAGTTCTGCACTCGTTCAGCTTGATGATGTTCCACGCCCTCTTGATCCAGCAAGGTGTCGAGGAAGTAGATGAGTTCCGTCAGCACGATGTCATGGTGACGGTAATTGAGGGAGTCCTGGACTAGGGGGTGTCCGGATAGCCGAACTATCATCATCAGCCGGACTCGAAGACTATGAAGATACAAGATTGAAGATGTTGTCCCGTGTCCGGATGGGACTTAACTTGGCATGGAAGGCAAGCTTGGCAATACGGATATGTAGATCTCCTACCATTATAACCGACTATGTGTAACCCTAGCCCTCTCCGGTGTCTATATAAACAGGAGCGTTTTAGTCCGTAGGACAACAATTACAACAATCATACCATAGGCTAGCTTCTAGGGTTTAGCCTCCTTGATCTCGTGGTAGATCCACTCTTGTACTATCCATATCATCAATATCAGTCAAGCAGGAGTAGGGTTTTACCTCCATCGAGAGGGCCCGAACCTGGGTAAAAACATCGTGTCCCTTGTCTCCTGTTACCATCCGCCTAGACGCACAGTTCGGGACCCCCTACCCGAGATCCGCCGGTTTTGACACCGACATTGGTGCTTTCATTGAGAGTTCCTCTGTGTCGTCACCGATAGGCTTGATGGCTCCTTCGATCATCAACAACGACGCGGTCCAGGGTGAGACTTTTCTCCCCGGACAGATCTTCGTATTCGGTGGCTTTGCACTGCGGGCCAATTCGCTTGGCCATCTGGAGCAGATCGAAAGCTACGCCCCTGGCCATCAGGTCAGATTTGGAAGCCTGAACTTCACAGCCGACATCCGCAAAGACTTGATCTTCGACGGACTCGAGCCACAGTCGAGCACGCCGCACTGTCACGATGAGCAAGATTTAGCTCTGCTGCCGGATAGTGTCCTAGAGGCCGCGCACGAGTCCGCTCTGATCCTCAATTCGGAGCCGGCTGCCCAGATCGAGGACGGGTGGCTAGACACCGCCTCGGGGGCTGCTACCCCTACGGCGATGGAGCCGAATACTGACCTTGTCCCTTGTAAAGCTTGTGACTCCGAGGTGCCGGACCCCTCACTGGACTCCGAACCTCCCGCGCCCCCTCCAATCGAATCCGATCGGGCGCCGATCATGGAGTTCACCGCCGCGGACATCTTTCAACACTCACCTTTTGGTGACGTCCTAAATTCGCTAAAGTATCTCTCGTTATCAGGAGAGCCCTGGCCGAACTACGGTCAGGACGGTTGGGATGCGGACGACGAAGAAATTCAAAGCCCACCCACCACCCACTTTATAGCAACTGTCGACGATATAACCGACATGCTAGACTTCGACTCCGAATACATCGACAGTACGGACGACGATGCCGGAGACGACCAAGAACCTGCGCCTACTGGGCACTGGAAAGCCACGTCAACTCATGACATATACATGGTGGATACACCAAAAGGAAGCGATAACGAGGAACAACGGGACGCGGCGAAGGATAATTCCCCCGCAAAACAACCAAAACGGCGACGCAAGCGCCGCCCGAAGTCCCGCCTCGATAACAACAGCACCCATAATGACCCAGCTGTAGAGCAGGGCAAACCAGTGGACGACGAACATGCAACCAAGCAACCATCCGAATAGGATGAATCGGACAAGCAACCCATCCCCGGCGAAAACAACAGTCCAGACGATCTCACGCCGGACACATCACCGGAGCATAAGAACCTTCACAAAAGGCTCGTCGCCACCACAAGAAGTTTGAAGAAGCAGAAACGGAAGCTCAAAACAGCGGAAGACGTACTCAGAATGAGATGGAGCAAAGTACTCAAGACCGCAGACAAATACGGCAATAGTTACCAAGCAAAGAGCTACCCGAAGCGCAAGCTGTTGCCCGAATTCGACGAGGAGGCCGTAGAGCCACCACAATCAAAAAGCGAAGAGGCCGCCTGGCCGGATAGACGACCAGATGACAGGCTAAGAGCGGCAAGCGGCGCCGCACACAAGCCGGCACATGACACACATAAAGATCCTCGCAAAAAGGATGGCCCAGTCAGGTCCATTTATGGGCCAAAAAAGAGGGCCCCAGGAAGCAACACAACACGCCGAGTGTTCAAAGATAATGGCAGACCTAAATACAGGGGCGCCGCACACCCACTATGCTTCACCGATGAGGTACTGGATCATGAATTTCCAGCGGGTTTTAAGCCCGTAAACATAGAGGCATACGACGGAACAACAGACCCTGGAGTCTGGATTGAGGATTACATCCTACACATACATATGGCTAGAGGAAATGATCTCCATGCCATAAAATACCTACCCCTCAAGCTCAAAGGGCCAGCTCGGCATTGGCTCAAAAGCCTCCCATAAAATACCATTGGAAGTTGGGAAGAGCTCGAGGATGCATTTAGAGCAAATTTTCAGGGGACTTATGTCCGCCCTCCGGATGCAGACGATTTAAGTCACATAACTCAACAGCCTGGAGAGTCAGCGCGCAAATTCTGGAACAGGTTCCTCACTAAAAAGAACCAAATAGTCGACTGTCCGGATGTCGAAGCCTTAGCAGCTTTTAAACATAACGTCCGAGACGAATGGCTCGCCAGACACCTCGGCCAGGAAAAACCAAGAACAATGGCCGCGCTAACGAGCCTCATGACCCGCTTTTGCGCGGGAGAAGATAGCTGGCTGGCAAGATGCAGCACCAGCGACCCAAGTACATCCGAGGTCAGAGATGGAAATGGGAAATCACGACGCAGAAAAGATCAGCGCCGAAATAAAGAAAATGGCCCAAAGAACACGGTGGTCAACGTCGGATTCAAAAGCTCTCGGCTGAACAACAAAACACTGCCTCTTAAGGACAACAGTGACGAGCTATCCAACCTAAACAAAATTTTGGATCGGATATGTCAAATCCACAGTACCCCCGGGAAGCCTGCAAACCACACCCACCGAGATTGTTGGGTCTTCAAGCAGTCCGGCCGACTCAACGCCGAACACAAGGGGCTCGACACGCCGAGCGAGGACAATGACGAACCCCACAAGCAGAGCGCCGGAAAACAAAAGACTTTCCCACAAGAAGTCAAAACAGTAAACTCAATTCATGTGATAATACGGAACAATAGTGCGGCACCCGCTAAAGTACGCGTCGCACGGTCCACCCCAGCGGAATCCTGAGATTGGATGTCAACACCAATTACTTTCGACCACCTGGATTACTCCAGAAGTATTTGAAACGCAGGATGGACTGCTTTGATATTGGATCCTATAATCGACGGACTACAATTTACACAAGTCCAAATGGATGGCGGCAGCGATTTAAACCTGCTATATCCGGACACAATCCGCAAGTTGGGGATAGACCCTACTAAAATTCGCCATAGCCGCACTTCCTTCAAAGGAGTGACGCCAGGCCCTTATGCCAAGTGCATGGGCTCCTTACTACTAGAAGTTGTGTTCGGTTCACCCGACAACTTCCGTCGCAAAAAGCTAATCTTCCATGTCGCCCCATTTAAAAGTAGCCATCAAGCACTATTGGGACGTGAAGCTTTCGCCCGCTTTAACACAATACTGCATTACGCGTCTCTTACACTTAAAATGCCCGGTCCGTGCGGCATCATCTCATTAAAAGGTAACTTCGAGTGTTCCTCGACCACGGAAGATCGTGAGACTGCCTTGACAGCCACACACTAAACCGGCCTTGCTAATCAAAGCCCCTACAAGACGGGTCGTGCAGACCCCAGACACGGCTAGACGAGTCCGGCATAATTAACTAGGGGCTTACTAGCCGCATACCCCTTTACAAGGGGCTGCAAGCACGGACAATGAAAGCCAATAAAGCTCAACCTTATTTCATTTTTTAGATCATACTCTGTATTAAATACATCTTCTGCATGATACCTTTTCAAACTAAGTTCTTCTCTTTTACAGATGAACAGCGTGCTACACCCGTCCAGGATACAGCACAATGGAGACACAGGCGCAGACGTGCAGTAGGGACCCGTTACAAGGATTCTTTTCAGATTAAGACCCTGCGTAAACCTTTTTTACTGTCTCTTGTTGCTATACATCCCCTGGTTTCTTACCATAACCAGGGAGGAGGCTGACGTTTTGGCATCGGCCACGTCAGAAGATTTCGCGCGTACCTGGACACTAGGGGCTTAGGGCATTGATCTGCCCGTTATCGTAAAGACCGAATACCTCAGGGAGTGTTCGGTGTCTCGAGTTAGGCCTTATATGCATCAGCTCCGAATAATGTCTTTGGTCAAATGTTGGGTTTGCCCGGCTCCTGTGTTTTGCTGCCTTACGTTCCGTATCATTGGCTAACGCAGCACCAGGAGAACTACTGTGATTGTGCCCCGGTTCGGCCGGGCGAGCACCTCAGTAGAGAAAGCCGAAAACTGACTGTCATGATATAGCGAGAGACTGGCCAACCACTCGATCGACTACCAGAATGTCTAGAATTCCTCCGCTTTGACGAAGGACCGTTTCTCGGTCAAGCACATACGCGCTCTGAATTCGGAGAGCGCGGTGCCCCTAGGGGCTATATCGTAGCCCCACCTTCGAACTCCTATGGCTAAGTGAAAGTGATAAAGCATTATAGTCCGGTTGCCTAGTTTGCTACGCTACCACCTCCTTTACAGGACCAAGACGTTGGATTAAGTGTGAAAATGCGCTATTTTGCAAACACCCCCGCACCATGTGCGTGGGGGCTGAAGCCGAAGAGTGCCATCTTTCAGGTTATATACACGTATACATTAACGGCCGCACAGGAGATATTTCCATACTTGAACGCACAAGTATAAAAAGCACTTATATTATGAATATCGTTTTACAGTTCCTACAAGTCATTTGAACATAACATTTTTCGAGCACTGCGACTCTATTACATGAGCGCCCTGCAGGACTTCCCCAAAATAGTGCTCGGCAGGTAACCGGCTCTCGTCCGAACCCCGGGTTGCAACATCGGTGGCATCCATCTCTGTCCAGTATGTCTTCACACGGGCGAGAGCTATCCGTGCACCCTCTATGCATGCCGACCGCTTCATCGCCTTGATATGCGGCACCGCCCCATGGAATTGCTGTAATAAGCCAAAATAACTCTTCGGCTTGAGCCTATCCGGCCAAATATGAGCCACTATGTGACGCCCGGGTAATTAAGCTACAGTAATCCCCGCTAATGATGCCACGTCACCTCGGTTACTATGGATAAACTCGCGTTAGTTCGGAACCTAGTTCGAATTTCAAATTCAAAATCGAGCAAACAATAAAAGTTTTCAAATATTAAAATTTAAATGTTCGGAGTGAACCAAATAATACATAGGTAATTATGGTGATGAAACCACATTTTTATAAAATGTTCAAATGCTCAAAGGAAAATAAAACAGCAGCAAAAGAAATAAATTAAACGCCTTTTGTATTTTGTAAAATATTAAACTATTTTATTTAGCTGTCCAAATTAATGTGGCAGTGGTATCTTTAACACACCATATTTAGGTGTTGTTCTCACATTCTTCAAGATTGAACTAAATTAATAATTTAATAAAACCGAAAGGAATAAATAAAAGAAAAGGAAAAAGAAAACAAAAAGAGGAAAAAAAATAGAGAACCCCCCCCCCACTGGGCTTCGGCCCAGCAGGCCACATCCCTACTAGGCCAACCCACCGGCCTAGCCGGCCACCCCCGCCCCCACTCCCTTATCCCCTCTCCCCCGTAACCCTAGCCTCCAACCGCCCCACTTCCCCCTGCATCGCCCACTCCTCACCCTCCCCCGATCTGGATCGA
>NC_041391.1:352292722-352293832 GCF_002162155.2 Triticum dicoccoides | reverse complement strand
AGCGCCATCGGCAACTCGCGCGCGAGCCCCCGACGCGGCCTCGTCCCCTGCTGCTCGCCTGCAACTGCTGTCGCTGTTGCTTCGCTTGTTGTTGCCTACTATCAAGCTCCTCCCCCTACCACCTCCAGCCGCACGCCCCTGGCGCCCGCACAGCTCCGTCCCTGCTCCCTCGCCTCCGTCGCCCCCTGTTCCCCCGCAAGTGCGCCTCCCGTCCTCTGAACTTGGCCGCGGCCCCCCTCCCGCGGCTCCCTCCGCCGCGCCGGAGCCCCAGCGGTGGCCGCTGGTTGATTTCGTGCCTACTCCCGTTGTCCATGGGCGAGGCCACCAGACGGGCGCCCGCCCGCACCCGCTCGGGCAGTGCCCGCCGCCCGCACCCGCTAAGACCCCTGGGGCCTATGACAGATGGGCCCCATGCCCATAACGTTTTATTAAAAAAAAGGAGGGAATTAAAAATAAAAATAATTAAAAAAATGATTTAATAAAATTAATTATTAATTAATTAATTATCTAATGAATTAATTAAGTTAATTAATCCGGTTTAATTAATTTAATTAACTAGTTAGGTTAATTAAATAGTAATTAAATTAACTAATCTGTAATTAACCTAAACAGAGAATGACAGGTGGGTCCCACTGGACCCACATGTCAGGTTGACCAAGTCAACTCTGTTGACTGCTGACGTCGGCATGACATCATGTTGACGTCATAAATCCATTTTTCGAATTAATTAAATAATTAATTAAATTCCAGAAATTAATAAAATCTTTAGAAAATCGTATCTTTTAATCCGTAACTCGGATTAAAATATTTTCAACATGAAAGTTGTTCAGAACGACGTGACGAATCCGGATACGCAGTCCGTTCGTCCGCCTCACACCCCTAACCTATCGAACTCGCAACTTTCTCCCTTCGGCTCCTCTGCCCGAAAACACGAAACACCGGGGATATTTTCCCGGATGTTTCCCCCTTAACCGGTACCACCTCATACCACGTTAGGGCACACCTAGCATCGATACTTGTCATGTCATGCATCGTTATGCACTTGCTTGCTATGTATTTACTGTTTCTTCCCCCCCCCCCCTCTTCTCTTCGGTAGACTACGAGACCGAC
>NC_041391.1:352286056-352292556 GCF_002162155.2 Triticum dicoccoides | reverse complement strand
CCGACGCTGCTGCTGACCAGTTCGACTACGGAGTTGACGACCCCTCTCTCTTGCCAGAGCAACCAGGCAAGCCCCCCCTTTGATCACCAGATATCGCCTACTCTTCTCTATACTGCTTGCATTAGAGTAGTGTAGCATGTTACTGCTTTCAGTTAATCCTATACTGCTGCATAGCCTGTCCTTGCTGCTACTGTTGTTACCTTTACCTGCTATCCTACTGCTTAGTATAGGATGCTAGTGTTCCATCAGTGGCCCTACACTCTTGTCCGTATGCCATGCTATACTACTGGGCTGTGATCACTTCGGGAGGTGATCACGGGCATATACTATATACTTTACACTGTTACATTACCTGTGATACTGTTCGGAGAAGGGGGCTGAAGGGGCAGGTGGCTCAACCCCGGTAGAGGTGGGCCTGGGTTCCCGACGGCCCCCGACTGTTACTTTGTGGCGGAGCGATAGGGCAGGTTGAGACCACCTAGGAGACAGGTGGGCCTGGCCCTGTTCGGCATTCGCGGATACTTAACACGCTTAACGAGATCTTGGTATTTGATCTGAGTCTGGCCATTTGGTCTATACGCACTAACCATCTACGCGGGAGTAGTTATGGGTATCCCGGCGTCGTGGTATCAGCCGAAGCCTTCTTGATGTCAGCGACTGAGTGGCGCGCGCCGGGTTGGACTGCGTTAACGCAACTTCCTTTGTAATGGAGATTGCTAGGTCTGCTCACCGGCCGCGTACGCAACGTGCAGGTGTGCAATGGGCGATGGGCCCAGACCCCTGTGCGCATAGGATTTAGACCAGCGTGCTGACCTCTCTGTTGTGCCTAGGTGGGGCTGCGACGTGTTGATCTTCCGAGGCCGGGCATGACCCAGGAAAGTGTGTCCGGCCAAATGGGATCGAGCGTGTTGGGCTATGTGGTGCACCCCTACAGGGAAGTTAATCTATTCGAATAGCCGTGATCTTCGGTAACAGGACGACTTGGAGTTGTACCTTGACCTTATGACAACTAGAACCGGATACTTAATAAAACACACCCTTCCAAGTTCCACAGACAACCCGGTGATCGCTTTTCTACAAGGCGACGAGGAGAGGATCGCCGGGTAGGATTATGCTATGCGTTGCTACTTGGAGATGCTATCTGGAGATGCTACTTGGAGATGCTATTTGGAGATGCTACTTGGAGATGCTACTTGGAGGACTTCAGTCTACTCTCTTCTACATGCTGCAAGACGGAGGCTGCCAGAAGCGTAGTCTTCGATAGGACTAGCTATCCCCCTCTTATTCTGGCATTCTGCAGTTCAGTCCACTGATATGGCCTTCTTACACATATACCCATGCATATGTAGTATAGTTCCTTGCTTGCGAGTACTTTGGATGAGTACTCACGGTTGCTTTCTCCCTCCTTTTTCCCCCTTTCCTTTCTTTCTGGTTGTCGCAACCAGATGCTGGAGCCCTGGAGCCAGACGCCACCGTCGACGACGACTACTACACTGGAGGTGCCTACTACTACGTGCAGCCCGCTGACGACGATCAAGAGTAGTTAGGAGGATCCCAGGCAGGAGGCCTGCGCCTCTTTCGATCTGTATCCCAGTTTGTGCTAGCCATCTTATGGCAACTTGTTTAACTTATGTCTGTACTCAGATATTGTTGCTTCCGCTGACTCGTCTATGATCGAGCACTTGTATTCGAGCCCTCGAGGCCCCTGGCTTGTATTATGATGCTTGTATGACTTATTTTATTTGTAGAGTTGTGTTGTGATATCTTCCCGTGAGTCCCTGATCTTGATCGTACACCTTTGCGTGTATGATTAGTGTACGATTGAATCGGGGGCGTCACAAGTTGGTATCAGAGCCGACTGCCTGTAGGAATTCCCCTTCCAAACTCTTTGGCCGAAGTCGAGTCTAGACATTGAAAATTGTTTTACTAACATGGCTGTGCGGTCCATGGGCCCACGTCGCCATTTGGCTGGTATTAGGATCTTTTATTCCTCGATCTTTACTCTGGGATTCGGAACTCTCTTCTATTCGGGTTAAACGATTTTGCTAAAAACAAAACTAACTTTAGGTTCTCGCAAGTACTTTCTCCCGGAGAGCCCCTCACTTCAGATGACCGTCTGCTAACCAGAAGATTCCGAAGATACTCTACGATGTGCTCTCGAGACTATTTGCCATCGCTTTTGCAATTCACTCCCATCGATAAATCCCTCTGGATAACTACTTACACCTATCGTTCATATTGTCATCCCCAGTTGCTCTTGTTATTACAAGATGTCCTGAAATACTCTTCGTTATCCCGAGAATTCTTTACGCTTACTGCCCTGCAGTTCCTTGCTGCATGAATACCCCTACGGATAATTACTCGCGCTTGCCGAGTATCCGCTCATCCCCAGTTGTTCATGTGTTTCACAAAAGTCTTCGAAATAATATTCGATCTTCCGAAAATCCTTTGGGGCCTTTGGCTCTTGAAATTCTTGCTTGCTTGCATTATGGATAATCCCATAAGTCTCGTAGTCATATTGACATTCCTTATCATTACCATTTTGAGTCTGTTGACTCAATATGTTTGCGAATACACGCAATCATCATTGATCCTTATAAATTACTTTTCCGGCTAAGCTGCCATTCTTTTTACTGGAATTGGTTCTCGACCAATCCAATTGTCTTTGATTGTACCCTACGGCTAGTCAACTTATCCACCCCTAATCAGAGCATTGCTTCTGATCCCTTGATTTGGAAATCATAATTCCTTTGCATTTGACAATTGAGTTAGTCAGTTGTTTCTATAATCTGCTTCCTCTAGTTGAGTACCGATGCTCACATCAGATCCCTTGTGGACCACCAGATCCTTTGTTGGATTTTATCTGACAACGCCCTTCATATTCAATAAACTTGTGAGCCTTTTCTCGGATACATAATGCCTTTGGTAAATTGTATCGTCTGCTTTCTCAACCATGCTCTGCGTTCGAGCTTGAGTTAGTTACTTCTAAAGGATTCTGGTATAGGATTCTAAGATGCCCCGATGGGTTGAACCTATGCCTTCCTTAATATGTGTGAACTCGAAAGTTTTCACGAGTCGTACTCTTCTGGTATTTTGCCAGATAAAATTTCAACGCTATAACTTCATCGAAAGCGAGAAGTGAATGAAAGGGTATGCATTGGAGAAGTGGGAGTCGACCTTGAACTTTGTGTTCATGCCCATGGACGCGATGTATATCCTATCATGGAAGCTTCTTGTAACAATAACTATTTCCTTGATAACTAACATATGGTATCTGTGAATTGATCCCTTGCAACCATGGCTCCGACCATGATTGTTCTTCTTTGATCTCATTTCTCGGACAAGTTAAAACAATTGTCTCCTATGGATCAATACACCAGTCCAACCTTTACTTTGATCTTGTGTCGAGTATTACCCCCTGGTATCTCGAGATTATCATGGAACTGCATAACTCCTTATGAGTTCTTCATCAAGTGCTACCTTCCCACTGATTCCAATTTTTCACGGGCTCTGAGTTAATAAACACTCAAAGACACCGATAACGGAACCGAGTCCGCACTACGGTTCAACAACTCTTCAGTAAGCTTCTATAAGTACGAGTTTGTACCCGATCACGCCATTCCTAGCCTGTTTGGCTATATCATTGTCGTGATGATTTTAACTGTGCTACCCGGTCCTTCTTCTCGGAGCACAATTTTTGGCGAGGAACTAACCTTACGTCGATCCTCATCGTCATACCATTTCGCCTTGAACAACAAGCTTGGTTTCGAGTTGTGTCGTACCCTTGGTTCCAATAACCTTTCACTTCATCATTACTTTGACTTGATGTCGTCGCCGATCGATTACATCTTCATGAACTCTCGCGACAAAGGTGTCGTGATCATCAACATTCTGAGCTCATCCAGGATATCAATTGAATTCATGATGAGAAATACCATCCTTGTCCCTCGATGATTTGAGTTATCATCGGCAACATTCTTGCCTTCCCCCCCCCCGAACACAAACTTGTTCACAACTTGTGTTGTACCTTGGTTTCCTTGCTATCCAGCAATTGTTCTTCTTTACCTCAGAAGTATTACCATCTCTTTTTGTCAAGAATGTGGTGAGAATTTCACCACCTCTTAATAATTCTTGATATCATAATACTTCTTGCCATCTTCGTTCATTCCTTGGTCCCCGTATTGTTTTCAACCGGAATACCAACAATGGAGCTATGACGTGTGAATTCAAAACTTCTAACAACCCTATTGCTTTGAAGTGAATGGGCGATAGTTCATTCTAAGTCCTTCGCTAATTGAATCACCATTCTGACATTGGTCGTGCAACCCAACCCATATTTCGGGCGCACCTTTCAACCAATGTTTAATTGTGTATGTTTCCTCGAGCATACTTCCTTATATCATTTGATCTGACAAATGTTATCTCCTTGTTCACTTAATGGTGGAAATCCATCTTTTGGGAATCTCGGTGAATTACCGTTGAGTTCACCAGACACCTCCTTGTCCTCTCCTTGGGTTAATGATGGACTCTTGTTAACGGAAATCACTTCATAGTTCATTTCCCCGAGAATCTTACAATGTCATCTCGTCAATTTGCGTTGCACCTTTTCTTCTTAGGTATCCTAAGACTGAGGTACCCTGACACCAATCGGATCTGAATCTCGGTCAGATATGATGGATGGGACAACTTTCCAGGAGTTATGTTGTTTGTCCTTTGATGAACCGGTAACATGATGTCATGCCTAGCACCCCCCCCCCCCCTGGCTGGAGGACCTATCATTATAGATTCCTTTTCAGCAAGGTTATCCATTCATCCATGAGGAAATTGTAAGACTTATTCTACAAGTTATTCCTGATGGATCCTTCGTGTTTCCAAAGTCTGGTCTTCACCTGAAGACCATGTCAATGCTATCTCGAAGCATGTCAATGGTACTCCGATTTTCAACAGGAACATTTGAAGCACGATGCTAAATTTTATTTATCACTTATCCTAAAATCATTGTATGGGTAATATCATGAGATTCTTTCCCCCTTACCTAAATGGTTTTCTACTTTATATCCTGTCATGGATATCTTGCTCTGCTTGTCCTTGGGAAGGATTTACCCTTGAAAGATGTGTTTAAGCACATTTTCCTTTCCATTGTTCTGTTTAAACATAATAATCACTTTTCCTTTCCATTGGTTTGTTTAAACCTTCTTGTGATCTATATAATATAAGCAGTAATATCCCTGCTTATGTAAACACCTCGGTGTACCATCTTGCCTGGTGTAACCCTGTTACTATTGTTGATGACATTCCGGTAGTCATCGATGGACGAGAACTTTGCCTATTGGTCCGCCTCATTCAACGAGCAGGAATTGGTTCTCTTCGTCCCTCGCCCTTGGTACCGATGTTGTTGCCGACATAACTGACGGGCTATCCTCTGACATGCCTTACTTACATGATCGTGCAAGACGTCATCACCCTTCTTGCTTTTAAACCACATGGTGGGCCCATAACCCACAGTTCCACAGGATCAAAACCTGACTCTCCTGTACACCCCCGGTTTCCAAAGTTATTCCCCACGCTTGACTTCGTATGTAATTCACGGGTCACCCTCCTAATGCTCTATTCTGGTATCAGACGCAATACTTACTCTCGTTGCTCTGAACCCCTTTCTCACTCCGGTTCAGACTTCGAGCAACTATCTATACGCTTGGAACCTCTTATTGAGCCTTTGTACCTTACTCTCGACATATTTTATTGGTTCAATTCGAGAGGTACTCTTATGCTCATTCATGGGTTAACCCCAGATTGTTTCCCTCATAAGCATTCTGTCGTAGCCGAGCTGCCCCTTACCTATTCGTAAGTACGTTGAAGATCCCGAAGAAAGGATGACGACTTCATCATTTTGACCTGAAGCAGAAGTATGAAGGCATCAATATATTGGGTTGACCTCTTCGAGAAGAGCAAGCCAGGATGAGAAGACCCGATATATTCGTTACCAGACCTTCCACCCCTTACTCCCCTCTTAAATCTCGGGACGAGATTTCTTGTAGTGGAGGAGAATTGTGACGCCCGGGTAATTAAGCTAC
Source organism: Triticum dicoccoides (assembly GCF_002162155.2). Taxonomy (NCBI): domain Eukaryota; kingdom Viridiplantae; phylum Streptophyta; class Magnoliopsida; order Poales; family Poaceae; genus Triticum; species Triticum dicoccoides. The sequence continues at coordinate 352,286,482 of NC_041391.1, read as the reverse complement.
AGTAATCCCCGCTAATGATGCCACGTCACCTCGGTTACTATGGATAAACTCGCGTTAGTTCGGAACCTAGTTCGAATTTCAGATTCAAAATCGAGCAAACAATAAAAGTTTTCAAATATTAAAATTTAAATGTTCGGAGTGAACCAAATAATACATAGGTAATTATGGTGATGAAACCACATTTTTATAAAATGTTTAAATGCTCAAAGGAAAATAAAACAGCAGCAAAAGAAATAAATTAAACGCCTTTTGTATTTTGTAAAATATTAAACTATTTTATTTAGCTGTCCAAATTAATGTGGCAGTGGTATCTTTAACACACCATATTTAGGTGTTGTTCTCACATTCTTCAAGATTGAACTAAATTAATAATTTAATAAAACCGAAGGAATAAATAAAAGAAAAGGAAAAAGAAAACAAAAAGAG
>NC_041391.1:352182646-352285033 GCF_002162155.2 Triticum dicoccoides | reverse complement strand
ACTCGCGCGCGAGATCCCGACGCGGCCTCGTCCCCTGCTGCTCGCCTGCAACTGCTGTCGCTGTTGCTTCGCTTGCTGTTGCCTACTATCGAGCGCCTCCCCCTACCACCTCCAGCCGCACGCCCCTGGCGCCCGCACAGCTCCGTCCCTGCTCCCTCGCCTCCGTCGCCCCCTGTTCCCCCGCAAGTGCGCCTCCCGTCCTCTGAACTTGGCCGCGGCCCCCCTCCCGCGGCTCCCTCCGCCGCGCCGGAGCCCCAGCGGTGGCCGCTGGTTGATTCCGTGCCTACTCCCATTGTCCACGGGCGAGGCCACCAGACGGGCGCCCGCCCGCACCCGCTCGGGCAGTGCCCGCCGCCCGCACCCGCTAAGACCCCTGGGGCCTATGACAGATGGGCCCCATGCCCATAACGTTTTATAAAAAAAAGGAGGGAATTAAAAATAAAAATAATAAAAAAATGATTTAATAAAATTAATTATTAATTAATTAATTATCTAATGAATTAATTAAGTTAATTAATCCGGTTTAATTAATTTAATTAACTAGTTAGGTTAATTAAATAGTAATTAAATTAACTAATCTGTAATTAACCTAAACAGAGAATGACAGGTGGGTCCCACTGGACCCACATGTCAGGTTGACCAAGTCAACTCTGTTGACTGCTGACGTCAGCATGACATCATGCTGACGTCATAAATCCATTTTTCGAATTAATTAAATAATTAATTAAATTCCAGAAATTAATAAAATCTTTAGAAAATCGTATCTTTTAATCCGTAACTCGGATTAAAATATTTTCAACATGAAAGTTGTTCAGAACGACGTGACGAATCCGGATACGCAGTTCGTTCGTCCGCCTCACACCCCTAACCTATCGAACTCGCAACTTTCTCCCTCCGGCTCCTCTGCCCGAAAACACGAAACACCGGGGATATTTTCCCGGATGTTTCCCCCTTAACCGGTACCACCTCATACCACGTTAGGGCACACCTAGCATCGATACTTGTCATGTCATGCATCGTTATGCACTTGCTTGCTATGTATTTACTGTTTCTCCCCCCCCCCTCTTCTCTTCGGTAGACTACGAGACCAACGCTACTGCTGACCAGTTCGACTACGGAGTTGACGACCCCTCTCTCTTGCCAGAGCAACCAGGCAAGCCCCCCCTTTGATCACCAGATATCGCCTACTCTTCTCTATACTGCTTGCATTAGAGTAGTGTAGCATGTTACTGCTTTCAGTTAATCATATACTGCTGCATAGCCTGTCCTTGCTACTACTGTTGTTACTTTTACCTGCTATCCTACTACTTAGTATAGGATGCTAGTGTTCCATCAGTGGCCCTACACTCTTGTCCGTCATCCATGCTATACTACTGGGCTGTGATCACTTCGGGAGGTGATCACGGGCATATACTATATACTTTACACTGTTACATTACCTGTGATACTGTTCGGAGAAGGGGGCTGAAGGGGCAGGTGGCTCCATCCCGGTAGAGGTGGGCCTGGGTTCCCGACGGCACCCGACTGTTACTTTGTGGCGGAGCGACAGGGCAGGTTGAGACCACCTAGGAGACAGGTGGGCCTGGCCCTGTTCGGCGTTCGCGGATACTTAACACGCTTAACGAGATCTTGGTATTTGATCTGAGTCTGGCCATTTGGTCTATACGCACTAACCATCTACGCGGGAGTAGTTATGGGTATCCCGGCGTCGTGGTATCAGCCGAAGCCTTCTTGACGTCAGCGACTGAGTGGCGCGCGCCGGGTTGGACTGCGTTAACGCAACTTCCTTTGTAATGGAGGTTGCTAGGTCTGCTCACCGGCCGCGTACGCAACGTGCAGGTGTGCAATGGGCGATGGGCCCAGACCCCTGCGCGCATAGGATTTAGACCGGCATGCTGACCTCTCTGTTGTGCCTAGGTGGGGCTGCGACGTGTTGATCTTCCGAGGCCGGGCATGACCCAGGAAAGTGTGTCCGGCCAAATGGGATCGAGCGTGTTGGGCTATGTGGTGCACCCCTGCAGGGAAGTTAATCTATTCGAATAGCCGTGATCTTCGGTAACAGGACGACTTGGAGTTGTACCTTGACCTTATGACAACTAGAACCGGATACTTAATAAAACACACCCTTCCAAGTTCCACAGACAACCCGGTGATCGCTTTTCTACAGGGCGACGAGGAGAGGATCGCCGGGTAGGATTATGCTATGCGTTGCTACTTGGAGATGCTATCTGGAGATGCTACTTGGAGATGTTATTTGGAGATGCTACTTGGAGATGCTACTTGGAGGACTTCAGTCTACTCTCTTCTACATGCTGCAAGACGGAGGCTGCCAGAAGCGTAGTCTTCGATAGGACTAGCTATCCCCCTCTTATTCTGGCATTCTGCAGTTCAGTCCACTGATATGGCCTTCTTACACATATACCCATGCATATGTAGTATAGTTCCTTGCTTGCGAGTACTTTGGATGAGTACTCACGGTTGCTTTCTCCCTCCTTTTTCCCCCTTTCCTTTCTTTCTGGTTGTCGCAACCAGATGCTGGAGCCCTGGAGCCAGACGCCACCGTCGACGACGACTACTACACTGGAGGTGCCTACTACTACGTGCAGCCCGCTGACGACGATCAAGAGTAGTTAGGAGGATCCCAGGCAGGAGGCCTGCGCCTCTTTCGATCTGTATCCCAGTTTGTGCTAGCCATCTTATGGCAACTTGTTTAACTTATGTCTGTACTCAGATATTGTTGCTTCCGCTGACTCGTCTATGATCGAGCACTTGTATTCGAGCCCTCGAGGCCCCTGGCTTGTATTATGATGCTTGTATGACTTATTTTATTTGTAGAGTTGTGTTGTGATATCTTCCCGTGAGTCCCTGATCTTGATCGTACACCTTTGCGTGTATGATTAGTGTACGATTGAATCGGGGGCGTCACACACTACATCCGTCATGGAAAATCCGGACAATCTATTCAGCTCAGCCCACTCAGCCAACCGATCGGTCAACGGAAGTGAACGCTCCGGACTGTGGAATTGAGACCAAAAAAGCTCTTCCATCTCGTGATCCTTTTGGCTTCAGAAGTGCACAACCGCATCCACCGCACTCGCCGCCAAATCCACATAAGGATCCTCCGCACCCCACAGCTAGCCAAGCTGAGCATACTTCTGATCTGTGAACATCCTGCGCAGCAGAAAGGGCTTACCAGCCGCAATGTCTCCGGCCTGAGGTAGCTCCTCCTTTATAGCCCTCATTGCAGAACGGGCATCCTTGGCTTCGGCGGTGGCCTTCTTCAGGTCCTCTTGCTCCGCTCGGCGTTCTTTTTCAAGAACCTCATAGCGGTCGGTAACATCCTTCAGCTTCACGGCCATTCCGGCCATCTCCTCCCTGCTTCGGCAGTGCGTAGCCCTTTCGGCTTCTAGCTCTTCGGCTGCCTTCGAGGCAGCCGCGTCACTCCTTCTAGCCTGCTCCTTGGCTCAAGCAAGATCTGCCCGAAGGTCCTCCACAGCAGCGGCACTATCTGCATTAAGCATACATGCTGTAAGGAGTGGGCATCAGCCCCCTAACTAGGTGACCACGGAGAAACAACCTACCTTGTGACTCGTCAAGTCGTTTATTGACCAGCGCGATGTCCGCATCCGCAACGTCGAGCTGCCGCTTTAGTTCGGCAACTCCATCAGTCTGGCTGGCCACCGGACTATCCGCCACCTGCATAGGAAAGGTGAGAATTAATACCTGAGATTATGATCCTCGGCACGCTGTCGCTTTCGACAACATACCGAGTCTTAGGGGCTACTATCTATACAGGGCGCACTTTATGTGTAAAACTGTCAAAAGGTATGTCATTTTTACGTACCTCAAACCCCGCCAGCAAACTTCTGACGGCATCATGCAACCTGCCCTCAGCGGATGAAATTCTTTCAATCATCGTACTCATTAATGTACGGTGACCTTCTGAGATAGACGCCCTCTTGAGCAGATCCTTCAGCTCCCCCGGCCATACACCAGTTGGTGCCGAACTTTCCGGCCCTGCCGGACTCGGGGATACCCTCCGTGATGACACCTCAGGGTCATCCGCCCCGCCTGACGGTGTGGCAGATGGAGGCGTCTCGCTCTCCATCATCTCCGGACGAAGGTCCCCCGAAGACGAGCTCAGCTAAGAAGGACGGAGATCCGAACTACAAGTTAAAAACTTCGGTTATCCTCAGAAGCAAAAATAGGGATGTCCCTTATTACAAAACTCCCCTTTTTCTACTTACGGCTCGCTGGAGGGCTGATTCCCTAGGGGAGATAGTGCGGCCGGGGCTTCCCCCGGCGCAGGACCCTCTGGTGAAGATTTCTTCCCCCGCTTTGAGGCCTTAGCCTTCGGATCTTCGGAAGTGGTCCTCTTCTCCCCCTGGAAGGAGGGATTATCGATCCCCCCTTTCTCAAAATCCTCCTTGGTAGAAGCGGTAGTTTCTCTGTTTTCCCCTTTGCCTTCCTCTGAAGGCGCAACCTCCAGCATCCTGACCAAGACGGGATCCGGCGCGGTCTCCGGGAGGGGGACCGGACACCGTATCAGTTTTGCTTGCGCTATCCACTCCTGTTCAAAGGATGATTGGTTAAAAGGCAAATCCAAGATATGCAAACAAACGGTATGTCCGGACACAGGGCTACTTACTTGAGTATCCGGGCAATTGCAGCTTAGGCCGGCGTCCTCGGTCAATTCCGGACACACCTCTTGTGATCCGAAGAACAATTTGTACATCTCCATGGGTGTTGTACCCATGAAGTGTTGGAGAGCTCGTGGTCCCTCCGGGTTGAATTCCCACAAGCGGAGAGGGCGACGTTTGCAGGGTAGAAGACGCCTAATCAGCATAACCTGCGTCACCACGACCAGATTGATCTCCCTCTCTTGGAGGTCTCGAATCTGGCCCTGCAATAGGGGTACGTCCTTGGACGGCCCCCAGTCAAGCCCTTTGCTGACCCATGAAGTCAGACGCTATGGAGGACCCGGGCGAAAGACGGGCGGCGGCCTCTGCCTGCTGCCCCTGGGAGCGGTAATATAGAACCACTCCTACTGCCACGAACCGAGCTCCTCCTGAAAAGAGCCCTCGGGCCATGGAGCATCGGCCCTCTTGCTTATAATCGCCCTACCGCACTCTACTTGATGCCCCTCAATCATCTTCGGCTCCACGTTGAAGGTTTTGAGCCACAAACCGAAGTGAGGGGTAGTGCGGAGGAAGGCTTCGCAGACGACAATAAATGAAGAGATCTGGAGGATGGACTCCGGAGCCAAGTCATGGAATTCTAGCCCATAGTAAAACATGAGCCCTCTCACAAAGGGATCCATCGGGAAGCCTAAACCCCGACGGAGGTGAGACACGAACACGACGCTCTCGCCGGGCTCGGGAGTGGGAATGACTTGCCCGTGGGCAGGCAGCGTATGCGAAATCTCGTAGGTTAAGTACCTGTCCTCTCTCAGCTTTAGCACGTCCTCCTCCGTGACGGAGGAGGGCATCCACCGGCCCTGTAGGACGGAGCCGGACATTGTCGAAGGTCCGAAGCGCTCGAATCTGGAGCTCTGAGTGTTGGAACTCGGGGCGAGGGGCGGATTCGATTGAGGATTGAAGAAAAGAAACGAGCCTTGGTCTCCTTATAAAGAGGGAGAATACCAAGAGCCGTCCCCGTGACCGTTTAGAACTCACCTTCGATGGAGGAGGCGTGGCAACGGGCACGGTTGGGTTACCCACGTCCGTATTGATGGGAATCCCGGAATAAGGGGAACACGATCTCTGCTTCGACAAGACGTGCCAAGGAAACCGCTTCGCTAAACACGCTGAGGTGGTATAATAAAAACGGTTCAAGTAAAGGCTTGGTAGTGGTGTGACGTCACGCCACAAAATATGTCAGCAGATTGAACTTGTGTGAATATTATTCTCTCTACGGTGGTATGTGTAATTTATTTTACAGAGCCGGACACTATCCTGGTGTTCACAATCTTCTATGAATTATTCAGAGGAGGAACCCGCCTTGCAATGCCGAAGACAATATGCGCGCCGGACTCGTCGTCATTGAAGCCTGGTTCAGGGGCTACTGAGGGAGTCCTGGACTAGGGGGTGTCCGGATAGCTGAACTATCATCATCAGCCGGACTCCAAGACTATGAAGATACAAGATTGAAGACTTCGTCCCGTGTCCGGATGGGACTTTCCTTGGCGTGGAAGGCAAGCTTGGCAATACGGATATGTAGATCTCCTACCATTATAACCGACTCTGTGTAACCCTAGCCCTCTCCGGTGTCTATATAAACCGGAGGGTTTTAGTCCGTAGGACAACAATTACAACAATCATACCATAGGCTAGCTTCTAGGGTTTAGCCTCCTTGATCTCGTGGTAGATCCACTCTTGTACTACCCATATCATCAATATCAATCAAACAGGAGTAGGGTTTTACCTCCATCGAGAGGGCCCGAACCTGGGTAAAAACATCGTGTCCCTTGTCTCTTGTTACCATCCTCCTAGACGCACAGTTCGGCACCCCCTACCCGAGATCCGCCGTTTTTGACACCGACAGTGATGGTGAAGTGATCCACACAGGGCTTCACCTAAGCACCCCGACAATATGACCGGGGTTGTAACCTATGGAGGGGGGGCGCCGCACACGGCTAACAGTTGTTGTTCTATGTTGTAGGCGCCCCTCCCACATATATATAGGTTGGAGGGTAGGAGAGGTAGCCAAGTGGGCGCTCCAAGTAGGAAGAATCCTACTTGGGATCCTCTCCCAATTCAGCCAACCCCCTCTCCTATTCCTATTCGGAGTAAGAAGGGAAGAGGGGGAAGGGGGAATCCTATTCCCTTTTTCCTTTCCTCCTTCCCCTTTCCTTATCCAATTTGGCCAGCCCATATGGGGGGCGCACCAGCCCCTTTGTGGCTTGTGCGTTTCCCCTCTTGGCCCATAAGGCCCATATCTTTTGCCGGGTGTGCCCGGAACCACTTCCGGTGACCTGATAAGTACCTTATGCTTCTCAAAACACTTCCGATGTCCGAATACCATAGTCCTATATATCAATCTTTACCTCTCGACCATTTCGAGACTACTCGTTATTTCCGTGATCTCATGCGGGACTCCGAACAACATCCCGTCACCATATCATATAACTCATATAATACAATATCGTCATTGAACTTTAAGTATGCGGACCCTACGGGTTCGAGAACTATGTAGACATGACCGAGACACCTCTCCGGTCAATAACCAATAGCAGATCCTGGATGCTCATATTGGCTCCCACATATTCGACAAAGATCTTTATTGGTCGAACCGTTATGACAACATACGTTATTCCCTTTGTCATCGGTATGTTACTTGCCCGTGATTCAATCATCGGTATCTTCATACCTAGTTTAATCTCATTACCGGCAAGTCTCTTTACTCGTTTTGTAATACATCATCCTACAACTAACTCATTAGTCACTTTGCTTGCAAGGCTTCTTATGATGTGTATTACCGAGAGGGCCCAGAGATACCTCTCCGATACTCGGAGTGACAAATCGTAATCTCGATCTATGCCAACCAAACAAACACCTTCATTGATACCTGTAGAGCATCTTTATAATCACCAACTTATGTTGTGACGTTTGATAGCACACAAGGCATTCCTACAGTATCTGGGAGTTGCATAATCTTATAGTTGAAGGAATATGTATTTGACATGAAGAAAGCAATAGCAATAAAACTTAACGATCAATATGCTATGCTAACAGATGGGTCTTGTCCATCACATAATTCTCCTAATGATGTGATCCCGTTCATCAAATGAGAACACATGTCTATGGTTAGGAAACTTAACCATCTTTGATTAACGAGCTAGTCTAGTAGAGGCTTACTAGGGACACTGTGTTTTGTCTATGTATCCACACATGTATCAAGTTTCCGGCTAATACAATTCTAGCCTGAATAATAAACATTTATCATGAAATAAGGCAATATAAAATAACAACTTTATTATTGCATGTAGGGCATATTTCCTTCAGTCTCCCACTTGCACTAGAGCCAAAAATCTAGTTCACATTTCCATGTGATTTAACACCAACAGTTTACATCTTTATGTGATTAACACCCATAGTTCACATCGCCATGTGACCAACACCCAAACGGTTTACTATAGTCAATAATCTAGTTCACATTGCTATGTGATTGACACCCAAAGAGTACTAAGGTGTGATCATGTTTTGCATGCGAGAGAAATTTAGTCAATGGGTCTGCCACATTCAGATCCGTATGTATTTTGCAAATTTCTATGTCTACAATGCTCTACATGGAGCTACTCTAGCTAATTGCTCCACGTTTAATACATATCTAGATTGAGACTTAGAGTCATCTAGATTAGTCTCAAAGCTTGCATCGACGTAACTCTTTACGACGAACTCTTTATCACCCACATAACCGAGAAACATTTCCTTAGTCCTCTTACGTAACTAAGGATAATTTTGACCGCTGTCGAGTGATCTACTCCTGGATCACTATTGTACCCCCTTGCCAAAACTCATGGCAAGGCACATAACAGGTCTGATACAGAGCATGGCATACTTTATAGAACCTATGGTTGAGGCATAGGGAATGACTTCCATTCTTTCTCTATCTTCCGTTGTGGTCGGGATTTGAGTCTTACTCAACTTCACACTTTAAAATACAGGTTAGAACTCCTTCTTTGACTGATCCATTTTGAACTCCTTCAAAATCTTGTCAAGGTCTGTGCTTTGTGAAAGTCCTATTAAGCGTCTCGATCTATCTCTATAGATCTTGATGCCTAATACATAAGTAGCTTTATCGAGGTCTTTTATTAAAAAATACTTATTCAAGTATCCTTTTATGCTATCTAGAAATTATATATCATTTCCAATCAACAATATGTCATCCACATATAATATTAGGAATGCTATAGAGCTCCCACTCACTTTCTTGTAAATACAGGCTTCTCCGAAAGTCTGTATAAAACCATATGCTTTGATCACCTCATCAAAGCATGTATTCCAACTCCCAGATGCTTGCACCAGTCCATAGATGGATCACTGGAGCTTGCACACTTTGTTAGCACCTTTAGGATTGACAAAACCTTCTGGTTGCATTGTATACAACTCTTCTTTAAGAAATATCCATTTAAGGAATGCAGTTTTGACATGCATTTGCCAGATTTCATAAAGTGTGGCAATTGCTAGCATGATTCAGATGGACTTAAGCATCGCTACGGTTGAGAAAGTCTCATCATAGTCAACCCCTTGAACTTGTCGAAAAACCTTTTGCGACAAGTCGAGCTTTGTAGACAATAACATTACCATCAGCGTCAGTCTTCTTCTTGAAGATCCATTTATTCTCTATGGGTCGCCGATCATCGGGCAAATCCACGAAAGTCCACACTTTGTCTCATCCAGGATCCTATCTCAGATTTCATGGCCTCAAGCCATTTATCGGAATCTGGGCTCATCATAGCTTCTTCATAGTTCGTAGGTTCGCCATGGTCTAGTAACAAGACTTCCAGGCTAGGATTACCATCCACTCTGGTGTTGATCGTGTTTTGGTTGACATACGAGGTTCGGTAGTAACTTGATCTGAAGTTTCATGATCATCATCATTAGCTTCCTCTCTAGTTGGTGTAGGCATCACGGGAACAGATTTCTCGGATGAGCTACTTTCCAAATTGAGCGAAGGTACAATTACCTCATCAAGTTCTACTTTCCTCCCACTCACTTCTTTCGAGAGAAAACCCTTCTCTAGAAAGGTTCCACTCTTGGCAACAAAGATCTTGCCTTTGGATCTGTGGTAGAAGGTGTACCCAATTGTTTCCTTAGGGTATCCTATGGAGACGCACTTCTCCGATTTGGGTTCGAGCTTATTAGGCTGAAGCCTTTTGACATAAGTGTTGCAACCCCAAACTTTAAGAAATGACAGCTTAGGTTTATTGTCAAAACACAGTTCATATTGTGTTGTCTCAACAGATTTAGATGGTGCCCTATTTAACGTGAATGCAGTTGTCTCTACTGCATAACCCCAAAACGATAGTGGTAAATCGGTAAGAGACATCATAGATCGCACCATATCTAATAAAGTACGATTACAATGTTCGGACACACCATTACGTTGTGGTGTTCTAGGTGGCGTGAGTTGTGAAACTATTCCATATTGTTTTAAATGAAGGCCAAACTCGTAACTCAAATATTCGCCTCCGTGATCAGATCGTAGAAACTTTATTTTCTTGTTACGATGATTCTCCATTTCACTCTGAAATTCTTTGAACTTTTCAAATGTTTCAGACTTGTGTTTCATTAAGTAGATATACCCATATCTGCTCAAATCATCTGTGAAGGTCAGAAAATAACGATACCCGCCGCGAGCCTCAACACTCATTAGACCGCATACATCGGTATGTATTATTTCCAGTAAGTCATTGGCTCGCTCCATTGTTCCGGAGAACGGAGTTTTAGTCATATTGCACATGAGGCATGGTTCGCAAGTATCAAATGATTCATAATCAAGTGATTCCAAAAGCCCATCAACATGGAGTTTCTTCATGCGCTTTACCCAATACTCCCTCCGTCCAAAAATACTTGTCATCAAAATGAACAAAAAAGGATGTATCTAGAACTAAAATACGTCTAGATACATCCCCTTTTATCCATTCTGATGACAAGTATTTCCGGACGGAGGGAGTATGACCTAAACGGTAGTGTCACAAGTATGTTGCACTATCATTATCAACTTTGCATCTTTTGGCATCAATATTATGAGTATCACTACGATCGAGATTCAATAAACCATTAACATTGGGTGTATAATCGTAGAAGGTTTTATTCATGTAAATAGAATAACAATTAGTCTCTATCTTAAATGAATAACTGTATTGTAATAAACATGATCCTATCTTGTTCATGCTCAACGCAAACACCAAATAACATTTATATAGGTTCAACACTAATCCCAAAAGTATAGGGAGTGTGCGATGATGATCATATCAATCTTGGAACCACTTCCAACACACATCATCACTTCACCCTCTACTAGTCTCCATTTATTGTGCAACTCTTGTTTCATGTTACTAATCTTAGCAACCGAACAGGTATCAAATACCCAGGGGCTACTACGAGCACTAGTAAGGTACACATCAATAACATGTATATCAAATATACCTTTATTCACTTTGCCATCCTTCTTATCCGCCAAATATTTGGGGTAGTTCCGCTTCCAGTGACCATTTCCTTTGCAGTAGAAGCACTCAGTTTCAGGCGTATTAGGTCCAGCTTTGGGCTTCTTCACGGGAGTAACAACTTGCTTGCCATTCTTCTTGAAGTTCCCTTTATTTCCCTTGCCTTTTTCTTGAAACTAGTGGTCTTCTTAACCATCAACACTTGATGCTCTTTCTTGATTTCTACATTCACCGATTTCAGCATTGCGAAAAGCTCGGGAATCATTTTCGTCATCCCTTGCATATTATAGCTCATCAGGAAGTTCTAGTAGCTTGGTGATAGTGACTAGAGAACTTTGTCAATCACTATATTATCTGGAAGATTAATTCCCACTTGAATCAAGCGATTGTAGTGCCCAAACATTCTAAGCACATGCTCACTAGCTGAGCTATTCTCCTCCATCTTGTAGGCAAAGTACTTGCCAGAGGTCTCATATCTCTTGACACGGGCATGAGTGAAATACCAATTTCAGCTCTTGGAACATCTCATATGCTCCGTGTCATTCAAAACGTCTTTGAAACCCCGATTCTAAGCCGTAAAGCATGGCGTACTAAACTATCAAGTAGTCATCATATCGAGCTTGCCGAACGTTCGAAACATCAGCATCTGCTCCTGCAATAGTTCTGTCCCCCAGCGGTGCATCAAGGACATAATTCTTCTGTGCAGCAATGAGGATAATCCTCAGATCACGGACCTAGTCTGGATCATTGCTACTATCATATTTGAACTTAGTTTTCTCTAGGAACATATTAAAAAATGTAGGGGAGCTACAACGCGAGCTATTGATCTACAACATAATATGCAAATACTATCAGGACTAAGTTCATGATAAATTAAGTTCAGTTAATAATATTACTTCAGAACTCCGACTTAGATTGACATCCCTCAACTCATCTAAATGATACGTGATCCAAATCAACTAAACCATGTCTGATCATCACATGAGATTGAGTAGTCATCAATGGTGAAAATCTCTATGTTGATCATATCTACTATATGATTCACGTTCGACCTTTCGGTCTCCAGTGTTCCGAGGCCATGTCTGTACATGCTAGGCTCGTCAAGTTTAACCCAAGTATTTCGCATGTGCAAAACTGTCTTGCATCCGTTGTATGTGAACGTGGAGCCTATCACACCCAATCATCACGTGGTGTCTCAGCACGAAGAACTGTCGCAACGGTGCATACTCAGAGAGAACACTTATACCTTGAAATTTTAGTTAAGGGATCATCTTATAATGCTACCGTCGTACTAAGCAAAATAAGATGCATAAAAGATAAACATCACATGCAATCAAAATATGTGACATGATATGGCCATCATCATCTTGTGCTTTTGATCTCCATCTCCAAAGCATCATCATGATCTCCATCGCAACCGGCTCGACACCTTGATCTCCATCGTAGCGTCGTGGTCGTCTCGCCAACTATTGCTTCTACAACTATCGCTACCGCTTAGTGATAAAGTAAAGCAATTAACAGGCGTTTGCATTTCATACATAAGAAGCCTTGCAAGAAAAGTGACTAATGAGTTAGTTGCAGGATGATGCATTACGGAACGAGTAAAGAGACTTGCCGGTAACGAGATTGAACTAGGTATGAAGCTACCGACGATCGAATCTCGGGCAAGTAACATATCGATGGACAAAGGGAATAACGTATGTTGTCATAACGGTTTGACCGATAAAGATCTTCGTAGAATATGTGGGAGCCAATATGAGAATCTAGGTTCTGCTATTGGTTATTGACCAGAGAAGTGTCTCGGTCATGTCTACACAGTTCTTGAACCCGTAGGGTCACACGCTTAACGTTCGTTGACGCTAGAGTAGTATTGGGATATTTGATTAGTGGTAACCAAATGTTGTTCGGAGTCCCGAATGAGATCCCAGACGTCACGAGGAGTCTCGGAATGGTCGAGAGGTAAAGATTTATATATAAGTCATATTTTGGGCTCTAGAAAATGGTGCAGTTTTTTTTTGGTATTGTACCGGGAAGCTTCCAGAAGGTTCTGGAGAATTCCGGAGGGGTCCGGAAGTCCGCAAGTGGGTTCACCACGACCCAAGGGCTATCATGGGCTGTGGGGAGGTGCCTTGGCCTTATTGGGTTACACGCACCAAGTCCTCAAAAACCCATGTGACTAGGGAAGGCAAAAAAGGAAGGAGCCCTAGTAGGAATAGGATTGGACTTGGAGTCCAAGTCCTCTCCCCCTTAGATGCTCCCTAGGGCTTGGAGTGGCTGCTTGCCACACCCCTCCACCTATATATAGAGAGAAGGGGGCACCCCAAGAGGACACACCAAGCCCTTGGCGCCCTTTTCTCCCCCGTTACTCCGTAGTTCCACTGCCTCGTCCCGGTGACGCTTAGTGAAGCACTGTCGGTGCTCCACCACCACCAGCACCAGCACGCCGCTGTGTTGGTTGTGATCCCATCTTCTTCTCCCCTCCTGCTTGCTGGATCAAGAAGGATGAGACGTCATCGAGCCGCACGTGTGCTAAACTCGGAGGTGCCATCCGTTCGGCACTAGATCGGTTGGATCGTGATCGGATCGCAAAGAGTACGACTACATCAACCATGTGAGAAATGCTTCCTCTTTTGGTCTACGAGGATACGTAGACACACTCTTCCCGTCCCATTGCTATGCATCTCCTAGTAGATCTTGCGTGAGCCTAGGATTATTTTTGAAATTGCATGCTACGTTCCCCAACAGTGGCATTCGAGCCAGGTCTATGCGTAGATGATATGCATGAGTAGAACACAAAGAGTTGTGGGCGGTGATAGTCATACTGCTTACCACCAATGTCTTATTTTGATTCGGCGGTATTGTTGGATGAAGCGGCCCGGACCAACCTTACATCACCACGTTCATGAGACCGGTTCCACCGACAGACATGCAACTAGTTTTGCATAAAGGTGGCTGGCGGGTGTCTATTTCTCCAACTTTAGTTGAATCGAATTTGACTGCGGCCGGTCCTTGTTGAAGGTTAAACCAGCAAACTTGATAAATCACCGTAGTGGTTTTGTGCCGTAGGTAAGAACGGTTCTTGCTAGAAGCTTGTAGGAGCCACGTAAAACTTGCAACAACAAAGTAGAGGACGTCTAACTTGTTTTTGCAGGGCATGCTTGTGATGTGATATGCCCAAGACATGATGTGATATACGTTGTTGTATGAGATGATCATGTTTTGTAAAAGTTATCGACAATTGGTAGGAGCCTTATGGTTGTCGCTTTATTGATGTGCATTACCGAGAGGGCCCAGAGATACCTCTCCGATACTCGGAGTGATAAATCCTAATATCGATATATGTGAACCCAACAAAAACCTTCGGATATACCTGTAGAGCATCTTTATAATCACCCAGTTATGTTGTGACGTTTGATAGCACACAAGTCATTCCTCCGGTATCTGGGAGTTGCATAATATCATAGTCGAAGGAATATGTACTTGACCTGAAGAAAGCAATAGCAATAAAACTTAACGATCAATATGCTATGCTAATGGATGGGTCTTGCCCATCACATCATTCTCCTAATGATGTGATCCCGTTCATCAAATGACAACACCTGTCTATGGTTAGGAAACTTAACCATCTTTGATTAATGAGCTAGTCTAGTAGAGGCTTACTAGGGACACTGTGTTTTGTCTATGTACCCACACATGTATCAAGTTTCCGGTTAATACAATTCTAGCATGAATAATAAACATTTATCATGAAATAAGGAAATATAAAATAACAACTTTATTATTGCCTCTAGGGCATATTTCCTTCACTTCTCCTCGATAGTTCCTGTTTCAATGCGATCATGAGGATTCGTCCGACTACGCTTGGTTCGTCTACGCCCGTTCGTCTTCTTGATGGACTTGATCTTCTTCCTAGCAAGATATCAGGCAAGATGACCATTACCCTGGATACCACTACTGTCTTTGCTTTGCTAGTTGTCTCGATGCTATTGCTATGTCGCGCTACCCACCACTTGTTTATCAAGCCTCCAAATTTCCATGAAACAGCCTCTAACCTTTTTCACCATCCCAGCAAATTGTTGTTTGACTATGTTACCGCTTTGCTCAGCCCCTCTAATAGCGTTGCTAGTTGCAGGTGCAGTTGCAGGTTGTTCCATGTTGGAACATGGATATCTTGGAATATCACAATATCTCTTATATTTAATTAATGCACATATATACTTGTTAAAAGGTGGAAGGCTCGGCCTTTTGCCTGGTGTTTTGTTCCACTCTTGCCGCCCTAGTTTCCGTCATGCCGGTGTTGTGTTCCTTGATTTTGCATTCCTAACACGGTTGGGGTTTATGGGCCCCCCTTAACAGTTCACTTTGAATAAAACCCTTCCAGCAAGGCCCAACATTGGTTTTAACATTTTAAAACATAATAATATTTAACTAATTAATTATTTGCATAGGGGCTGTTAATTCAACATAATACAGTGGGGCAGTGCTGATGGTGTTGGTCCCAAACAGGTAGCCTGCGGGGCCACCACGGGGAAACTCGAGGTCTGGTTTTACTCGTAGCTTGTCCCATCCGGTGTACGCTGAGAACGAGATATGTGAGACTCCTATCAGGCTAGGTCGGTGCACCGGGCGGTCTTGCTGGTTTTGTTTTACCATTGTCGAAATGTCTTGTGAACCGGGATTACGAGTTTGATCGGGTTGTTCCAGGAGGAGGATTTTTCTCTGTTGATCGTGAGAGCTTGTCATGGGCTAAGTTGGGACACCCCTGCAGGGTTTAAAATTTCGAGAGTCATGCCCACAGTTATGTGGCAGATGGGAGTTTTTAATATCCGGTTGCAGAGAACTTGACACCAGATCCAAAATAAAATACACCAACCGCGTGTGTAACCGTGACTGTCTCTTTTCGAGTGAGTCGAGAAGAGAACACGGTGGGGTTATGTTTGAATGTAAGTAGTTCAGAGTCACTTCTTGATCATTACTAGTTTGCGACCGTTTGCGTAGTTTCTCATCTTATTCTTGTACTCGTAAGTTAGCCATCATACAATGGTTGTCGCTTGCTGCAACCTCACCACTTACCCTTTCCATACTCATTAAGCTTTACTAGTCTTGATACCGATGGTAATGGGATTGTTGAGTCCTCGTGGCTCACAGATTACTACATCAACAGTTGCAGGTGCACGTAATGCGATGATCATGACGTGAGAGCGATGTTTACTTGTTTTGGACTTCTTCTTCTGCTTCTTCTTCGTTCACGGGATAGGTTCCTGGTCGGCAGCCTGGGCTAGCAGGGTGGATGTCGTTTGAGTGTCTGTTTGTGTTTCATCTATAGTCGGATGTTGCTCTTATGTATGATGTTGTTGTATTCATGTGGCATTGTATGCCTTTTGTATGTAACCCCATCTATTTTGTAGTGATATGTGCTACGTCTTGAGCTTGCGTTAGTTTTCCTTGAAGAGGAAATGGTGATGCAGCAATAGTAGCGTAAGTATTTCCCTCAGTTTTTGAGAACCAAGGTATCAATCCAGTAGGAGGCTCCTCAAAAGTCACACGCACCTACACAAACAAACAAAGAACTCGCAACCAACGCAATAAAGGGGTTGTCAATCCCTTCACGGCCACTTGCAAAAGTGAGATCTAATAGAGATAGTATGATAAGATAAATATATTTTTGGTATTTTATAATATAGATGCAAAAAGTAAAGATGCAAATAAAAGCAGATTGGAAGCAAATATGATAAGAGATAGACCCGGGGGCCATAGGTTTCACTAGTGGCTTCTCTCAGGATAGCATAAGTATTACGGTGGGTGAACAAATTACTATCGAGCAATTGATAGAAAAGCGAATAATTATGAGATTATCTAGGCATGATCATGTATATAGGCATCACGTCCGCAACAAGTAGACCGACTCCTGCCTGCATCTACTACTATTACTCCACACATCGACCGACTCCTGCCTGCATCTAGAGTATTAAGTTCATAAGAACAGAGTAATGCCTTAAGCAAGATGACATGATGTAGAGGGATAAACTCAAGCAATATGATATAAACCCCATCTTGTTATCCTCGATGGCAACAATACAATACGTGCCTTGCAACCCTTTCGGTCACTGGGTCAGGACACCGCAAGATTGAACCCAAAGCTAAGCACTTCTCCCATGGCAAGAAAGATCAATCTAGTAGGCCAAACCAAACTGATAATTCGAAGAGACTTGCAAAGATAACTCAATCATACATAAAAGAATTCAGAGAAGATTCAAATATTATTCATAGATAAACTTGATCATAAACCCACAATTCATCAGATCTTGACAAACACACCGCAAAAAGAGTTTACATCGAATAGATCTCCACAAGAGAGGGGGAGAACATTGTATTGAGATCCAAAAAGAGAGAAGAAGCCATCTAGCTAATAACTATGGACACGTAAGTCTGTGGTAAACTACTCACAACTCATCGGAGGGGCAAGGATGTTGATGTAGAAGCCCTCCGTAGTCGATTCCCCCTCCGACAGAGTGCCGGCGAAGGCTCCAAGATGAGATCTCACAGATACAGAAGGTTACGGCTGTGGAAATTGTGTTTCGTTGGCTCCCTGGATATTTTCGGGGTACGTAGGCTTATATAGGAGGAAGAAGTACGTCGGTGGACGCCCGAGGGGCCCACGAGACAGGGGGCGCGTCCTCCTATCTCGTGGAGGCCTCGGCTGCTTCTTGACTTGCACTCCAAGTCCTCTGGATCACGTTTGTTCCAAAAATCACGCTTCCGAAGGTTTCATTCCGTTTGGACTCCGTTTGATATTCCTTTTCTTCGAAATACTGAAATAGGCAAAAAAACAACAATACGGGCTGGGCCTCTGGTTTGTAGGTTAGTCCCAAAAATGATATAAATGTGTAAAATAAAGCCCATAAACATCCAAAAGGGGTAATATAATAGCATGGAACAATCAAAAATTATAGATACGTTGGAGACGTATCAAGCATCCCCAAGCTTAATTCCTGCTCGTCCTCGAGTAGGTAAATGATAAAAAGAGAATTTTTGATGTGGAATGCTACCTAGCATAATTCTCAATGTAATTTTCTTTATTGTGGGATGAATGTTCAGATTCAAAATAAAAGTTCATATTGATAAAAGAAATAGTAACACTTCAAGCATACTAATCAAAGTAATCATGTCTTCTCAAAATAACATGGCAAAAGAAAGTTCATCCCTACAAAATCTATACCCCCGATGACAAGCCAAGCAATTATTTCATACTTAAATAATCTCAAAGTTTTTCAACCTTCACGCAATACATGAGCGTGAGCCATGGATATAGCACTATGGGTGGAATAGAATATGCTGATGGGGATTGTGTGGAGAAGACAAAAAGGGAGAAAGTCTCACATTGACGAGGATAATCAACGGGCTATGGAGATGCCCATCAATTGATGTCAACATGAGGAGTAGGGATTGCCATGCAACGGATGCACTAGAGCTATAAATGAATGCTCAACAAAAGAAAACTAGTGGGTGTGCATCCAACTTGCTTGCTCATGAAGACCTAGGGCATTTGAGGAATCCCATCGTAGGAATATACAAGCCAAGTTCTATAATGAAAAATTCCCACTAGTATGAAAAAGACAACTTATGAGACTCACTATATGAAAAACATGGTGCTACTTTGAAGCACAAAATATGAGACTCACTACATGAAGAACAAAGTGCTACTTTGAAGCACAAGTGTGGAAAAAGAGATAGTAACATTGCCCTTTTTATTTATTTTATTTTTATTTATTTTTATTTTTCCTTTTTTTGCCTTTCTTTTTTTATTTTTGGCATTTCTTCTTTTTTTTCCTTCTTTTCTTTTGGGCAATGCTCTAATAATGATGATCATCACACTTTAATTGATTACAACATATGAATTACAACTCGAAACTAGAACAAGATATGACTCTATATGAATGCCTCCGGTGGTGTACCGGGATGGTGCAATGAATCAAGAGTGACATGTATGAAAAATAATGCATGGTGGCTTTGCCACAAATACGATGTCAACTACATGATCATGCAATGGTAATATGACAAAAGTAAAGTATGTCATGATGATGAACGGGGCGGTGGAAAGTTGCATGGCAATATATCTCGGAATGTCTATGGAAATGCCATGATAGGTAGGTATGGTGGCTGTTTTGAGGAAGATATAAGGAGGTTTATGTGTGATAGAGTGTATCGTATCACAGGGTTTGGATGCACCGGTGAAGTTTGCACCAACTCTCAAGGTGAGAAAGGGCAATGCACGGTATCGAAGAGGCTAGCAATGGCGGAAAGGTAAAAGTGCGTATAATCCATGGACTCAACATTAGTCAAAAGAACTCATATACTTATTGCAAAAATTTAGAAGTCATCAAAAATCAAGTACTACGCGCATGCTCCTAGGGGGATAGATTCGTAGGAAAAGACCATCGCTCGTCCCCGACCGCCACTCATAAGGATGCACAAGCCAGGTACACTTCATGTTTCAAATTTGTTACACAACTTTAACCGTACGTGCATGCTATGGGACTTGCTAACTTCAACACAAGCATT
Source organism: Triticum dicoccoides (assembly GCF_002162155.2). Taxonomy (NCBI): domain Eukaryota; kingdom Viridiplantae; phylum Streptophyta; class Magnoliopsida; order Poales; family Poaceae; genus Triticum; species Triticum dicoccoides. The sequence goes on along the minus strand of NC_041391.1, from coordinate 352,265,301 downwards.
CTTTCAATTCATAATCACCCAACTAGCATGACTTTAGTATCACTACCTCCATATCTCAAAACAATTATCAAGTATCAAATTGATCATAGCATCCAATTCACTTCCTATGATAGTTTTTATTATACCCAACTTGGATGCCTACCATTCTAGGACCAATTTTATAACCATAGCAAATACCATGCTGTTCTAAAATACTCTCAAAATAATATAAGTGAAGTATGATAGACTAGCAATTTCTTCAAAAATAAGTCACCACCGTACTCTAAAAGATATAAGTGAAGCACTAGAGCAAAAACTATCAACCTCAAAAGATATAAGTGAAGCACATAGAGTATTCTAATAAATTCTAATCAAATAGGCTTCTCCCAAAAGGTGTGTACAGCAAGGATGATTGTGGTAAACTAAAAAGCAAAGACTAACATAATACACGATGCTCCAAGCAAAACACATATCATGTGGCGAATAAAAATATAGCTCCAAGTAAAGTTACCAATGAACGAAGACGAAAGAGGGGATGCCTTCCCGGGGCATCCCCAAGCTTAGGCTTTTGGCTATCCTTGAATATCTTGGGGTGCCATGGGCATCCCCAAGCTTAGGCTCTTGCCACTCCTTATTCCATAGTCCATAAAATCTTTACCCAAAACTTGAAAACTTCACAACACAAAACTCAACAGGAAATCTAATAAGCTCCGTTAGTGAAAGAAAACAAAATCACCACATAAGGTACTGCAATGAACTCATTCTTTATTTATTTTGGTGTTAAACCTACTGTAACCCAACTTCTCTATGGTTTATAAACTAATTTACTAGCCATAGATGCATCGAAATAAGCAAACAACACACGAAAAACAGAATCTGTCAAAAACAGAACAGTCTGTAGCAATCTGTAACTAACGCAAACTTCTGGAACTCTAAAACTCCTACCAAAATAGGAAGTCCTGGAAAATTTGTTTATTGATCAGCAGCAAAAAGAATCAATGCAAAAGCACGTTTCTGTGAATTAACAAAATTATATTCGTGCGCTCAAAGTTTCTGTTTTTCAGCAGAATCAAATCAACTATCATCATAGGTTATCATACAGGTTCTACTTGGCACAAACACTAATTAAAAGATAAAAACACATCTAAACAAAAGGTAGATGCAAGATTTATTACTAAACAGGAACAAAAACAAAAAACATAAAGAAAATTGGGTTGCCTCCCAACTAGCGCTATCGTTTAATGCCCCTAGCTAGGCATAAAAGCGAAGATAGATCTAACGAGTGCCATCTTTGGCCCTAAATTCATAGGTATCTCGCATGATAGATTCATAAGGTAATTTGACTTTCTTTCTTGGAAAGTTCGCCATGCCTTTATTTAATGGAAATTGGAATCTAATATTCCCTTCCTTCATATCAATAGTCGTACCAATCGTTCTAAGGAAAGGTCTACCAAGAATAATAGGGCAAGAAAGATTGCAATCTATATCAAGAACGATAAAATCTACGGGCACCAAATTTCTATTTGCAACAATGAGAACATCATTGATCCTTCCCATAGGCTTTTTAATAGTGGAATCCGCAAGGTGCAAATTTAAAGAGCAATCATCAAGATCATGGAAACCTAGAATATCACATAAAGTTTTCAGAATCGTGGAAACACTAGCATCCAAATCACACAAAGCAAAACACTCATGATCTTTAATTCTAATCTTTATAGTAGGTTCCCACTCATCATTAAGTTTTCTAGGTATAGAAACTTCCAAATTAAGTTTTTCATCATAAGATTGCATCAAGGCATCAACGATATGTTTGGTAAAAGCTTTCTTTTGACTATAAGCATGAGGAGAATTAACAACGGATTGCAACAAGGAAATACAACCTTCTAAAGAACAATTATCATAATCAAAATCCTTGAAATCCGAGATAGTGGGTTCAATGCTATTTAAAGTTATGACCTCTCCAATCCCACTTTTACCAAATTTAGCATCAAGATCTAAAAACTTCGAATTCTTGGGACGCCTTCTAGGTAAAGTTGACTCATCATCAGTACCATAATTATCAAGATTCATATTGCAAAACATAGATCTAATAGGAGACGCATCAATAACTTTAAGATCTTCATCATTATTTTCATGGAACTAGAAGAACACGCCTTTACAAAGCAATCTATCTTAGCACGCAATCTAGCGGTTCTTTCCTTGCACTCATCAATGGAAATTCTCATGGCTTTGAGTGACTCATTGATATCATGCTTAGGAGGAGAAGATCTAAGTCTAAGAGAGTCAACATCAAGCGAAAGTCTATCGACGTTCTTAGCCAAATCATCAACTTTGAGCAATTTTTCTTCAAGCAAAGCATTAAAATTCTTTTGAGAAATCATAAATTCTTTCACACTATTCTCAAAATCAGAGGGCATCTTATTAAAATTACCATAAGAATTATTGCAGGAATTTGCATAATTATTAGAGGAATTATTAGGGAACGGTCTAGCATTAAAGTTTCCTCTATAAGCATTGTTTCCAAAATTATTCCTACCAACAAAATTCACATCCATAGATTCATTATTATTCTCAATCAAAGTACAAAAAGGCATATCATTGGGATCAAGAGCAGTATTTTTAGTAGCAAACAATTTCATAAGTCCATCCATCTTTCCACTCAAAACATTGATTTCTTCTATAGCATGCACTTTTTTACTAGAAGATCTTTCGGTGTGCCATTGAGAATAATTAGCCATAATATTATCAAGAAGTTTTGTAGCATCTCCTAACGTGATTTCCATAAATGTGCCTCCCGCGGCCGAATCTAAGAGATTTCTAGAAGCAAAGTTCAAACCGGCATAAAAATTTTGTATGATCATCCATAAATTCAAACCATGAGTAGGGCAATTGCGAATCATCAATTTCATTCTTTCCCAAGATTGGGAAACATGCTCATGATCAAGTTGTTTAAAATTCATAATATCGTTCCTAAGAGTGATAATCTTAGCGGGAGGAAAATACTTAGAGATAAAAGCATCTTTGCACTTGTTCCAATAATCAATACTATTTTTAGGCAAAGACGAAAACCAAACTTTAGCACGATCTCTAAGTGAAAACGGAAATAACTTCAATTTAACAATATCATTATCCGTATCTTTCTTCTTTTGCATATCACGCAATCAACAAAGTTGTTTAGATGAGTAGCGGCATCTTCGCTAGGAAGGCCGGCGAATTGATCTTTCATAACAAGATTCAGCAAAGCAGTATTGATTTCACAAGACTCAACATCATTAAGAGGAGCAATCGGAGTACTAAGGAAATCATTATTATTGGTATTCGAGAAATCACACAATTTGGTATTATCTTGTGCCATGGCAACAAGTAATCCAACACACAAGCAAACAGAAAAAGGCAAGCGAAAAAGAGAGGAGGAGATTGGGAAAGAGAGGGCGAATAAAACGGCAAGGGTGAAGTGGGGGAGAGGAAAACGAGAGGCAAATGGCAAATAATGTAAATGCGAGGGAGATGAGTTTGTGATGGGTACTTGGTATGTCTTGACTTGAGCGAAGACCTCCTAGGCAACGGCGCCAGAAATCCTTCTTGCTACGTCAGGAAAGGGTGATGCAGCAATAGTAGCGTAAGTATTTCCCTCAGTTTTTGAGAACCAAGGTATCAATCCAGTAGGAGGCTCCTCAAAAGTCCCACGCACCTACACAAACAAACAAAGAACTTGCAACCAACGCAATAAAGGGGTTGTCAATCCCTTCACGGCCACTTGCGAAAGTGAGATCTAATAGAGATAGTATTATAAGATAAATATATTTTTGGTATTTTATAATATAGATGCAAAGAGTAAAGATGCAAATAAAAGTAGATTGGAAGCAAATATGATAAGAGATAGACCCGGGGGGCATACGTTTCACTAGTGGCTTCTCTCAAGATAGCATAAGTATTACGGTGGGTGTTACTGTCGAGCAATTGATAGAAAAGCGAATAATTGTGAGATTATCTAGGCATGATCATGTATATAGGCACCACGTTCGCAACAAGTAGACCGACTCCTGCATGCATCTACTACTATTACTCCACACATCGACCAACTCCTGCCTGCATCTAGAGTATTAAGTTCATAAGAACAGAGTAATGCCTTAAGTAAGATGACATGATGTAGAGGGATAAACTCAAGCAATATGATATAAACCCCATCTTGTTATCCTCGATGGAAACAATACAATACGTGCCTTGCAACCCTTTCTGTCACTGGGTCAGGACACCGCAAGATTGAACCCAAAGCTAAGCACTTCTCTGATGGCAAGAAAGATCAATCTAGTAGGCCAAACCAAACTGATATTTCGAAGAGACTTCCAAAGATAACTCAATCATACATAAAATAATTCAGAGAAGATTCAAATATTATTCATAGATAAACTTGATCATAAACCCACAATTCATCGGATCTCGACAAACACACCGCAAAAAGAGTTTACATCGAATAGATCTCCACGAGAGAGGGGAGAACATTGTATTGAGATCCAAAAAGAGAGAAGAAGCCATCTAGCTAATAACTATGGACCCGTAGGTCTGTGGTAAACTACTCACAACTCATCGGAGGGGCAAGGATGTTGATGTAGAAGCCCTCCGTGGTCGATTCCCCCTCCGGCAGAGTGTCGGCGAAGGCTCCAAGATGAGATCTCGTGGATACAGAAGGTTACGGCGGTGGAAATTGTGTTTCGTTGGCTCCCTAGATGTTTTCGGGGTACATAGGCTTATATTGGAGGAAGACCTACGTCGGTGGACGCCCAAGGGGCCCACGAGACAGGGGGCGCGCCCTATAGGGGGGCACCCTCCTATCTCATGGAGGCCTTGGCTGCTTCTTGACTTGCACTCCAAGTCCTCTGGATCATGTTCGTTCTCACGCTCCCGAAGGTTTCATTCCGTTTGGACTCCGTTTGATATTCCTTTTCTTCAAAATACTGAAATAGGCAAAAAAAACAGCAATACGAGCTGGGCCTCCGGTTAGTAGGTTAGTCCCAAAAATGATATAAATGTGTAAAATAAAGCCCATAAACATCCAAAAGGGGTAATATAATAGCATGGAACAATCAAAAATTATAGATATGTTGGAGACGTATCAGTACGATATAATGATATTCACCTTGCAAAAGTGTCTTCAATATGCGGCTCTATCCTTGGTGGTACCTTCGAGTTCCTCTCGGACTGGATCGCATATTTGGGTGTGACAGCCGGAGCACAATCATCCTGACCACGAGGGTCTATTTCCTGCAAGCAAACGAAGAACGAGTAAGAAACTAAGATTGCAATCTGGATATTATGAATAAAAGAGGAAAGCTTTATTGATTAAGTGGGGTTCTGTGACGTCTTGGTCTGGTCGTTGAACACAAACGAAGTACGTGAAGTTGCAGTTATGGAAAACTTTTAATCTAAACAAAACCTAAAGTCTAGACGGTGCCCTAAGGGTTGTATATACTGAGGAAGAGGGGGGAATTTTGTGGCCCATGGAGGAGGGGTCTGAAACCAACCCTAACTCTTGTTTCCCCACACATACGGACTCTAAAAACAGCCTATACTCAAGTATTTCAAAATTACATGGGCCTGGCCCAAAAATAAGGTGGCGCACCACCTAAAATAAGCTATGGACGAAATTTATGAAGGACCATCTTGTATATTCCATCCATGTCCTTGTATGTCATCACGGAGGCTTCAAAGTGCTAAAATATGCACTAGAAATGCCATTCTGGTTCCATTCGTGCGCGCTTCATCTCCATGCTTATCCTGCTCCAGTGTTCATCCCTCTTGTCCATGTTAGGTCATTCATTAGTAATCAAGACAAATGCATCCAATATAGGCAGCATCATATTCTCATGAACATTAGAATTGTTTCCAAGAAACGAAAGTACATGGTAATTCAATTGGCGTGTGAGAGCTCTAGTAATTGGTCCAGTATGTATAGCACCAGGGGCTGTGGTGGTAACAATGGTATTGATGTCCTCATCAGATACTACATACAAAATGCAAAACTCAAGTGGTCATAACTTCCACCAATGGAAGATAAATTTTGTCCTATATAGGAAAAATTCATCCTAATATATATATAGAGAGAGAGAGAGCGTCTATTAGGCTGGTCATAATGGGGAGTAACTTATACTAGTGTCATGCATATAACACTAGTCTAAATTACTACCTTCATAGTGCAAAGTGTTGAGATGTAGATATTGCATGTGTATTTCTTGTACAACAAGCCCTCCTCCTTCCATGTATAGTTGAGGACGTGGCTCCCCTATGTACTTATATATACGTGCATATTGCACTGGATCAATATATCATGAGTTGCATAACCTTCCACATGGTATGAGCCTCCCTTCGATCCTCTCAGCCCTAGCCGCGTTGCCACCACTACCCAGCCGCCGCCGCTAGTCTCCCTCGCTACGCCCATGTTGTTGTTCTCCCGCCGCCACGTAGCCCCCGCCCAGCTACCCCTGCACTGCTGGCTCCCTGCCGCCGCTGTAGCTTCCCTACCTCGCGATCTCCTCCCTCCACCTGACCCGCCACCCCCTGCTCGACACTTGCCAAACCCTAGCCGCCGCATCCTGTGCTTCCTCTAGCCACCCGCTGCCACCCAAAACCCTAACCTCCCCCTGTTCGAACCCTCTACCATGTCTGGGTCCAATTTCTCCAACCGCTCCGCCTCCTCCACCCTCCGGCCGTGCGCCCCCCGAACCCCTTCGACTCCTCCACTGGTTCCTCCACCGCCACCCTCCCAGATCATGCCTACATCCGCAATGTTCCCATCGAATATCGCGTTCCGGTCATCCTCTCCCACAAAGAGGTGAATTTTTATGCCTGGAAGACATACTTCAATCTCCTCTTTCGTGAGTATAACCTGCAGGATCACATCGACGGCACCGCCAACCCCTTTGTCTTGAACCGCGACGTCGACTAGCTGGCGATTGATGCCACCATCGTCAGGCTCTTCCTCACCGTGTCCAAGGACATCTTCCACGCCGTCTTTCGCGACGATGATACATGCATGGTGTGGAACAAGATCGTCGGTCTCTTCATCGACAACAAGCTTCAACGAATCGTCTTTCTGCAGTAGAAGTTCTTCGAGTGTCATCAAAACAACTCCTCCATCGACGACTACTGCATGCGCCTCAAGACCCTCTCCGACGAGCTCAACGACATCGGCTTCAAGGTGGGCGATGAGCTGCTCCTCTCCACCCTCACCGCCGGCCTTAATTAGGATCTCAGCAACGCCGCCTCCAGCCTCACCCTCATGGCGAACCCTACCTACGAGCGAGCGGTGGCACATCTCCGTCTCGAGGAACGCTGGTTGAAGCATCTTCACTCCCATGTTGTTCATACCGCCTTCGCCGCCGGCTACTCGCGCGGCGGTCCCGCACCCATGGGCGCGCCTCCCGGCTTCTCGGCATCCTTCCAGGCGCCTTGGCCTGTGGCTCCTTCTGCGCCGCCTGGTGCCTACGGCACGCAGTTCCAACCACGGCCCCCGGCTCCCGCGGCTCTTCTCCAACACCTGCCGCTGCAGCTGCAGCAGCAGCGGCGGCATCGTGGCCACGGCAAAGGCCAGTAGCAGCAACAACAACCGCTCGCCGGGACACCTACGCCGCAACAGCCGACGCCGCCTTGGGTGCCACAACCCTTGGACAGGGTTTGTGCACGCCTACACCATGCCCGTGCCACGCCCCCCAGCTCCGAGTCTCCTAGGGCCCAAACCCTCCGGCCATCAATCTTTCTTCGCCGGCCAGAAACCAGGCCCGGTCGCCCCGCAGCCCTACTACTCCCCTGCTCCGGTTGGCTATGGCAGGCCAAACCCTAGCGCTGGAGCGACCGGCTACTCGGGCTACCCCGCACCGGTCTCCTACAATCCGGTCCTACTCGTTGCACTTCATCAACAGCCTCCGACCGGGGCTTATACCGGCGCTGGTGTGATGCCCGGATAATTAGGCTACAGTAATCCCACGTTAATGATGCCACGTCACCTCGGTTATTGTTGCTAATCTCGCGTTAGTTCGAAACCGATTCAAATTCAAATCCAAAATCAAGCAAACAATAAAAGTTTTCAAATATTAAAACTAAAATGTACGGAGTGAGCCGAATAATGTTTATGTAATTATGGTGGAGAAACCAACCTCTTTGGAAGTGTTTGATTGTCCTAAAGTAAATAAGATAGTAGAAAAACAATTAATTAAATGCTTTTTACAATTAATAAATTACTAAACTGTTCCATCTAGTTGCCCAAACTTATGTGGCAGTAGTATAATTATTTAGTCTAAATTAGGGACTACTTCTATAAATTATATAAAACTAAAATAAGTAGGAACTAAAAGAAAACAAAAAAGAAAAATAAGAAAAGGGAAAAGACTAAAAACCAAAAGGAATAAAAAGAAACCCCCCACTGGGCCACGACCCAGCTTGCCTCTGCACCCACCAGGCCGGTCCAATCGGCCCAGCCGCCCCCACCTGTGCCCAACCCCACTCGGTCGCCTTCCACCTCGCTACAGGGGAAGCCGACCGAGGCGTGCCCGTCGGTCGTCCCCGACCACCTCGCCATTCCCGCCGGGGGAAGATAAGGACGCCACCCCCTGCAGCCCCACGGCCTCCTCACCTCCCCTCCACTTGCCTCTCCCACTTCTTCCCCACACTCGCCCCTCTTGCCGATCTGGAGGAGACCACCGCCACCGTCGCCATGGCCGGCGTCTTCCTCGCGCGCACCGACCACCCCTTGGCCTAGGACCGTGTTCAGGAGCCCGGCTGCGTCCCTCTGCTTCATCCGCGCCGAAGAACGCGAGCACCACGCCACCGCATCGACCGAACCGACCTCATCCTCCCCACGGCTGCTGCTGGCAATCTTCTTTGAATCCGGCGACGCCTGCTGCTCCTAATCTATCGACGGGTCCTCGTGTGCCTACACAGTGAGCTCCTCGGCCGATTCCCCCATTTTTTCCTTTCCGTTCGTCGTCGTATGCCGCTGTCACTGCCGCCCCTGAAGTTTTCTGTGCGTATGCGCTCGACGCGCTCCGCCGAGTCCTGGCCGCCCCGGGGGCATTCCCTCGCCACGCCCCACGCGCGCGCGAGGCCGCGCCCCCGCTCGCCCGCTTGCTCCTCCCCGTGGTCGCGCCTTCGTCGTGCTCGTCGATGTTGCCTGCTACTGCTTGTGTCGCTGCTGCGTCCTTGCTGCTGTGTACTGCCGATGCGTGTTGCTATTCTTGTCGCTGCTCTTGCTACTGCTCTTCGTACTGCTGCTGCCGCTAGGTGCCCCTGCTGCTCTCGTACTGCTGCTGCCACTAGTTGCCGCCGCTGCCCGCCATTGCCTGCTGCTGCTGGCCATAGCCATGGCCGTGTGCGCCAGTGTGTGTGCGTGATGTGTGCGTAGTTGTGTGTGTGTGAGCGCGTTGTGTGTGTGCGTATGTGTGTGGATGAGGCCGATCCTGGTTAGGTAGGTTAGCTAATTAGTAGTTAGGCTAAGTAGTGGTTAGGTATAGTGTAAATGACATGTGGGACCATCCTGGTTAATTACCATTTTATTAAACAAAAGACAATGACACACGTGACCCACTTACACTATTCATATGTTGACCAGTCAACCTTTGACTGGGTCAACCCAACCCCACTGGCCCCACTGTCATACTCACATGCTAGGGTAGCACTAGCTGACAAAAGTATATTCTGTTTTTAATTTCGAATTAAATTAAATCCAGGAATCTAGGAAATGACTAAATCTTTATAAATTAATATAAAATAATCTGTAACTCGGATGAAAATACTTTGTACATGAAAGTTGCTCAGAACGACGAGACGAATCCGGATACGCAGCCGTTCATCCGCCACACATCCCTAGCATAGCGAGCACGCAACTTTTCCCCTTCGGTTTACCTGTTTGAAAACGCGAAACCCCGGGGATACTTTCCCGGATGTTTCCCCCCTTCGTCGGTATCACCTCCTGCCGCGTTAGGACACACCTAGCACCGCGCATTGTCTTGTCATGCACCATCATTCTTATGTTTGCATTATATTTATTGTTTCTTCCCCCTCTTCTCTCGTTAGACACCGAGACCGATGCCGCTGCTACCCAGTACGACTACGGAGTTGACGACCTCTCCTTCTTGCCAAAGCAACCAGGCAAGTCCCCCCCCCCCTTGATCACCAGATATCGCCTATTCTTCTCTATACTGCTTGCATTAGAGTAGTGTAGCATGTTACTGTTCGGTTACTCCTATTTTGTTGCATAGCATGTCATCATTGCTACAGTCATTGATACCTTACCCGCAATCCTAAATGCTTAGTATAGGATGCTAGTTTATCACCATTGGCCCTACATTCTTGTCAGTCTGCCTTGCTATATTATTGGGATGTGATCACTCGGGAGGTGATCACGGGTATATACTATACATATATACATACTTCAGATGGTGACTAAAGTCGGGTCCGCTCGAAGAGTACCCGCGAGTGATTCACGGATTGGGGGCTGAAAGGACCTTTGTCCCGACGGCCCTCTGTGTGGATCTTTGTGGCGGAGCGTCAGGGCAGGTTGAGACCACCTAGGCGAGAGGTGGGCCTGGCCCTGGTCGGCGTCCGCGGTTGCTTCATAATAACACGCTTAACGAGATCTTGGTATTTGATCTGAGTCTGGCCATTTGGTCTATACGCACTAACCAACTACGTGGGAAAGATATGGGCACTCGATGTCGTGGTATCAGCCGAAGCCTTCTAGACGTCAGCGACTGAGCGGCGCGCGCCAGATTGGACCGCGTAACGTGACTTCCTTTGTAATGGAGGTTGCTAGGTCTGTTTCCGGCCGCCCTCGCAACCTGGAGGTGTGCAATGGGCGATGGGCCCAGACCCCTGCGCCACAGGAGTTAGACCGGCATGCTGACCTCTCTGTTAGGCCTAGGTAGGGCTGCGACGTGTTGATCTTCCGAGGCCGGGCATGACCCAGGAAAGTGTGTCCGGCCAAATGGGATCGAGCGTGTTGGGTTATGTGGTGCACCCCTGCAGGGAAGTTTATCTATTCGAATAGCCGTGTCCCTCGGTAAAAGGACGACCCAGAGTTGTACCTTGACCTTATGACAACTAGAACCGGATACTTAATCAAACACACCCAGACAAGTTCCACAGACAACCCGGTGATCGCTTTTCCACAGGGCGACGAGGAGAGGATCGCCGGGTAGGATTATGCTATGCGATGCTACTTGGAGGACTTCAATCTACTCTCTTCTACATGTTGCAAGACGGAGGCTGCCAGAAGCGTAGTCTTCGATAGGACTAGCTATCCCCCTCTTATTCTGGCATTCCGTAGTTCAGTCCACCGATATTGCCTCCTTACACATATACCCATGCATAAGTAGTGTAGCTCCTTGCTTGCGAGTATTTTGGATGAGTACTCACGGTTGCTTTTCTCCCCCTTTACCCCCTTTCCTTTCTACGTGGTTGTCGCAACCAGATGCTGGAGCCCAGGAGCCAGACGCCAGCGTCGACGATTACTCCTACTACACCGGAGGTGCCTACTACTACGTGCAGGCTGCTGACGACGACCAGGAGTAGTTTAGGAGGATCCCAGGCAGGAGGCATGCGCCTCTTTCGATCTGTATCCCAGTTTGTGCTAGCCTTCTTAAGGCAAACTTGTTTAACTTATGTCTGTACTTAGATATTGTTGCTTCCGCTGACTCGTCTATGATCGAGCACTTGTATTCGAGCCCTCGAGGCCCCTGGCTTGTATTATGATGCTTGTATGACTTATTATATTCTTAGAGTTGTGTTGTGATATCTTCCCGTGAGTCCCCGATCTTGATCGTACACGTTTGTGTGTATGATTAGTGTACGATTGAATCGGGGGCGTCACAAGTTGTTATCAGAGCCGACTGCCTGTAGGAATCCCCCTTCCACACCCCTTGGCCGTAGTCGAGTCTAGACACTATAAAACTTTTACTAACATGGATGTGTGCCTTACGGGTTCACGTCGCCATCAGGAGGTATTAGGATCTTTTATTCCTCGTCCATGCTCTGGGAATCTGATCTCTCTTCTATTCGGGTTAAGTGATTTTGAAAAAAAAAAACTTTAGGTTCTCGAAAATACTTCTCCCGGAGAGCCCCTTCAGTCCAGATGATCGCCTGCTGCACCAAAAATTTTTAAAGATACTCTTCGATGTTTCCCCGGGACCCTTGTGCCCTTCGTTGTTGCAATTCCATACCACCGATAAATCCTTATGGAAAGCTTCATACACTTGTCATCCATAAACTTCATTTCCAATTTGATCTTGTTATTACAAGATACCCTGAAATACTTCGGATATTCTGAGGATCCTTTGCGTCTGCTGCCTTGCAGCTCCTTTTCCTCATGAATACACCTGCAAATAATTCCTCACACTTACCGAGTATCCACTCATTCCCAGTTGTTCATGTGTTTCACAAAAGTCTTCGAAGTACTATTCGATCCTCTGATAATCCTTAGCAGCTTATTGCTCTATAAATACTTGACTGCTTACATTATGGATGCTTTCCATATGGCTGCCAATATTCATTAGTCTTCTTGTGTCACAACCTAGCTAGTCATGCATTAGAGTGTTGCATCATGTTTACTCTTTCATCAGAAACTTGAAATGGGGATGACAGAACCCCCAGTCCCCTCTGAAACCAACTAGGGTTACTAAAATAATTTTTCAATGAACCTGAAATGCCCTTCTAAAATGCCCATCATTTTTGTCTTGGTTCAGAACCTCTGCCAAAAATGGTGCACATTTTCCTAGGCCATCCTAGGGTTTTTGAATTAAATCATAAATATTTGAATTTGGGCATTTAAAATAATATAAAATATTTAAATGCTCAAATATCTCCAAACTAAAATGTTTCATGTTGGAAATAATCCAACTATGGGCCAGGAATAGTTTGGTGATTTTTGAACTTGCCTAGGTATTTTATTTAATTCAACAAAGTTGCAGAAGTATTAAATAAAACAGAAACAGAAATAAAAAAGGGGAAAACTTACCTGGGCTCCTCCACTGTGCGGCCCAGCCAGCTGGCCGGCCCAGCCAGCAGCCGGCCCAGCCCACCACTGCAGCTCTCCGTCGTCTTCCTCCCCTCGCCCCGAAGCTGCTGCGTGCTCGCGCGCGCACGGCCGCGCGGCCACCTCCTGCTTGCCGACGCGCTCCTGGCCGCGTGGACGACTCCCGCAGGCCGTCCCGATCCCCCCCTGCTCTCTCTCACTCTCCCCCGGCTCTCCCCTCCTCTCCCTCGCTCTCTCTCTCACACGGCCGAACACCACCGTCGCCGCCGTTCGCCATAGCAGCCATCTCCGGCCACCCCTCGCTTCCCCGACTAGCTCAGGAGCTCCGCCTCGACTCCCTCTTCCTCCCCACCGCTCCACAGCTCCCCGGAAGCCCTGCATCGCCTCCACGTCGCCATTCCCCTCTTCGGGCTCCGATCATCGTCGCCGTCGAATTCGTCGTCTCCAGCGCGTCCCCGAGCCCGCTAACCACCTCTGCAGCCCCGCGGTGAGCCCCCGGATCGTTTCCCCCTTCTCCCCTGGTCTCTTTCGACCTCTAGGCCCTAGCCCCACCTTGGCCGAGAGCTCCACGCCGCCGGCGATGTCGCCGTCGTGGCCACGGTCACCGTAGCACCCAACCGAGCACACCATCGTGCTCCACACCTCACTAGGAGCACGTAGCGCGCACTAACGCCTCCCCAAGCCCCCTGCAACGTCGATTCCGACCGCACCCGAACTCCGGCAGCCGCAGCCGAGCTCGCCGCCGTCAACTCCGGCCACCCCGAGCCCAACCACCACCACCAATAATCGCGGCTCAACCTCAGCAACACGTAGATGCCTTCCGCCGTCCATTTGGTTGCCGGAATGGCAAAAAGCACTTTCGCCGCCGTCTCGGGCCTCGCCGGCGTCATGTCGCCGGTGGGGTTTGACCTGTCCGACCTGAGGTTTGACCCCCCAGGGTCACTGACGCGTGGGCCCTGTCGGTCAGATGGTTAGATTAGCGCTAACCACTGTTAGTTAACCCCTGACACTGACCAGTGGGCCCCAGCGCCACTAATTAGTAATTAGAATTAATTTAACCCTGTTTAACCCCCCTGTCACTGACGTGTGGGCCCCACACGTCAGGTTTGACTCCAGCCAGCTGCAGTTGACCACTGACGTCATGCTGACGTCATGCTGGCGCAATAATTATAATTTCTGGATTTAAATTAAATCAGGAAATTCCAGAATATTATTTAAACTTCAAAAATTCATAACTTTTATTCTGTAACTCCAAATTGGACAAATTATATATGAAAAATGATCAGAAAAATCCAATCTATCCATCTGTACTATTTTCATGCATGATCAAACAAGTTAAATTGATGTTTTTAACAGAACAAGGAAAAGCACTTTAAAAGGCCATGTTTGAGTTTGTAATTTGAATCTTTGATTCAAATTTGTTCAAACCCTTCTGGTTTTAGTTGCATTAGCCCAACACACTCATATTGCCATGTTTCATGCATGCATCATATTGTTGCATACTGTTTGGTAATGTTTGTGTATCGGTGCTCTCTGCGGCAGGTTCTGTCCCCGAAGAGTACCCTGATTACCCTAACGAAGAACCGTATCAGTGCATCGAACCATCAGGCAAGCAACCAACCATTTGATCATATCGATACAATCCCATGTTCTCGCTCCTGCTCTCTTTTACTGCATTAAGACAACGCGTTTCAAACTGCTGTGTGCTACGATAGTTGAACCCATTTCCTCTGCATGACCTGTCATTGCCACAGTAACTAGATGAAACCCACTAGCATGTGTAGGAGTTGCTTGAGCCATATGTATGTGTTGTTCCTACCTTGCTATGCCTGCTATGCTTAGAGTCGTGTCAGGTCTGGTTCATCTGGGTGATGGGCTGGAGTGAAATGATTATGTCGGTAATGAGAGTGGTGTGGTGAACACGATTTGGTAAAGATATCGATGAAAGGCCATGTAGGAGTACATGGTGGGTTGTTTCATTGAAGCCGACCTTAAGCACTGAGATCTGTATGCGTGATTTAAGATACAGCTACTACCATGCATTGGGCCCTGAAATATGACCCCGCTCGACTTCTTATTCACCCTAGCTCTCTGTCCAGGAGTTGCAAGTAGTTTCTGGTGTTTGTAGCCTACTGGAGGCCGTGGACAGCGCTGATCGTAGGGGTGGGCTGTGATGCGGTAGGTACGTGGCACGGTGTACCGAATACCCGTTAGGTATCTCGGGAACCCTGTTCACATCGTTCGGGACCGTATGGGAAACCTCGGCCGGACTCCCTGCGGATGGAACCTGAATAGGCGATAAACCTGGACTAGAGGCTTAAGTGTTTAGGTAGGTCGTGGTCTACACCCACGTCGGCTTTCGCTTGAAGTCTGCCGAGCACATGTCGTGTGCAGACGCTAAGTGGTGGAAACATGTATGAAGAAGTACACCCCTGCAGGGTTAACATGATCTATTCGAATAGCCGCGTCCGCGGTAAAGGACTACTTGGTTGCCTATACAGTTCATAGACAAGTAAATGGAAACTACTAAAAGCCTCAAGATAAGTGTGAGTGCCGGGGATGGCTCTTCCGTAGGAAGACGGAGGTGGATCCTCGGTAGTGTATTGAAGTGGTGAGTAGTGGACTCGTGTGCGCAAAACCATTTCAAGTTGGAGTATCGTAGGATAGCCTAGCCAAGAGTCAAAGCTGGCTTGCTGCAATAACTCCACCAACCCTTCTTGATACTATGCATGTATGTAGGATCTGATGTAAGTCTTGCTGAGTACCTTTGTACTCATGTTGCTATAATCTACATTTTTACAGAAGACGCTGCAACCCCTTCTGATGGGTTCTATGTAGACGTTGACATCAACGAGTAGGCTAAAGACCCAGGTGGTGACCCTGAGCTTGTGAAGGACCACGTAGTATAGCTAGGCTTTCCAAGCCTCTTTTATTTTACTAGTTGTCTGTACTCAGACAAGTTACTTCCGCTGCTGGTTTGTATGACTGTATGACTTGTATGTGGGGTCGTGAGACCCGTACCTTTGTGTATGTTATGTATGGCTCACTGAGCCTTAAATAAAGTACTTGTGTCATAGAGTCATGTTGTGATGCTTCGTTGTATTTGCACATATCGAGCATATTGTGTGTATGATTGAAATGCTTGGTATGTGTGGGATCTGACTATCTAGTTGTTTATCTTTAGTAGCCTCTCTTACCGGGAAATGTCTCCTAGTGTTGTCGCTGAGCCATGGTAGCTTGCTACTGCTCTGGAACACTTAGGCTGGCCGGCATGTGTCCTTCTTCGTTCCTGTGTCTGTCCCTTCGGGGAAATGTCACGCTTTGAGTACCGGAGTCCTGTTAGCCCGCTACAGCCCGGTTTACCGGAGTCCTGCTAGCCCAGTGCTACAGCCCGGACCCACTTGCTGATGACCGACACGTTCGAAGCTGGGTCATGGATGCCTGTCCCTGTAAGTCTGTGCCACTTTGGGTTTACGACTAGTCATGTCAGCCCGGGCTCTTTATCATATGGATGCTAGCGACACTATCATATACGTGAGCCAAAAGGCGCAAACGGTCCCGGGAAAAGGTAAGACGACACCCGTGGGGATACCGTGCGTGAGGCCGCAAAGTGATATGAGGTGTTACCAGCTAGATCGATGTGACATCGAGTCGGGGTCCTGACAGCGTTGGCATCAGAGCCGGACTGCCTGTAGGTTCTCCAAGCCAAACTGGTTGATGTTGAGTCTAGAAATTCTTTAGTTATATGTAGGGGAATTGTTTGTGGGTTGGAACGTAAGGCTCTTTTTACTCCTTATACCTTATGACTTTCTGATCTGAGTCAGTCCATTCTTCCACCGGGGGTTAAGGAATTAGGATCTGTTCTCTCTATCAGGATCACGTGTTACTAATCAGTAGTACCTTATAAGTTTGATGGATACAAGCCTAGTTCAGTTCTACTACCACATTATGTTGTTAGAATGGATCCAGAACTTTGATATGATGATGTTGAGTGTGTATGAAATCCTTTGTCAAATGTCTCAAAATCCTTCTTGAGCATTTACAGCTGTTATGCTGCCGAAATTTCGCTAGAAATTCTAATGCCTTTGCATTATGATTGTGCTTTCAGATGGCCACTCGCGACCTTAATCAAGTGGTTCGCCTGACTCGATGCCTAGATGTACCCGGCCATACTGCTAAGTTGGTCAGGGTAATGACTGAGGCTGGATACCGCTGGTATCCTGAGTACACGGTCGAAGAGCAATTCCGAGACTTTAATCAAAGCCAGTATCTCTACACTGTCAGGATATTTCCATCTTATCCTGGATCCACCGAGCCTCTTCACTGCTCTTATGGACTCGGGGTTACTATTGAGATGGCTGTGCAGGATGCCGCCTACTCTATGATGACCATTATGCGAGTCAGATCTGGTATATTTCGGGACTCTGATTTTCGGTATATGCCAGGATCACTTCCGGGAGCACAAGGGTATCTCCAGGCTATCTATGCTGACCCCACTCAGGAGGATTCACGGACTCGCACCACTGCTGAGATGCTCGAGGATAAGGACCGTGAAAATCGGGCCTTGAGGTTAGAGCTCTTCAACACCCGTGTTGACCACTGGGCCACTTTGACTCGGTTCGCACCGGCGGTGCAAGCTGGATATTCAGATATGCGCGATCTCTATCCTGTGAGATCCGCTCTGCCAGACGTGATGGTTTGGCGTGATGTAGGAGGCATCACCCCACCTCGCGGTCCCCGCAGGCCACCGTTTGTTGGTCCAAGGCCTCATCCTAGCCCCTATGGTCCACAAGCTCCGCGAGACCGTCTGTTTCCAGATGATCATGTTGAGCTCCCAGGCTATGGAGGTGACTTCTACGAGGACTACTACGGATCGGTCTGAGTTAGTGGTAGTATCACTAGTTCGCACTAGCTGTGTCGTCTATCGTCCCGCGTGACTCGTGGGATATGACCTAGTTTGTACTCCTTCCGGAGGTGTAGAAAAATAATGTATAGGAGCTTGGAATGCCTCCGATGAGATGTAATCCTCTTTTCACCGTAATAGTACTTTGTTTGGTCTTGTACTAAACCCTGTATGGTGTGTATGACGATGGAATAAAAGAAGCAGTTTCTGTATCTACCATGTCATACGGATGATCATCTTGCATTCCGAGTTATTTCTTACATTATGAATCCTATGTCGGAATTTTACCATCCTGACTAAATCATTGTCTTGTTTACCTAGGATGGTCAACACGTGCGCTAACCCTGCTTCTCAAGAGCAGGCCGAAGGCAGTGAAGCCAGGGATGTAAATCTGCCTCATCCTCCTTCACTAGCCGAGGTGATGATGGAAGCTGAGAGAAACAAGCGGGAGACAAACCGTTTGTTGGAGCGTATTGAACAGAATACAGCACACCATCAGAGGGCTAACGTGGTGTCACTCAGTGATTTTATCAAATTGCATCCACCCACGTTCCACCACTCCGTCGAGCCTCTCGACGCTGATGACTGGCTTCGCAGTATCTCTCACAAACTGCGTTCCGCGCTGGTAGCGGAGGCTGACAAGGTCACCTTTGCTGCATATCATCTTGAAGGCCCCGCCAGTCTATGGTGGGAGAATTATGGAGCTATGCGCCCAGCGGGCCATGTCACTACTTGGGCTGAGTTCAGTGAGGCTTTCCGTGAACATCACATTCCGGAGGGTCTCATGGACCGTAAACGTGAAGAATTTTGCAGTTTCACCCAAGGCCGACTTTCTGTGGATGCCTATAGCAGGGAGTTTGGTAATCTCGCCCGATATGCAACTGAGGAAGTTTCTACTGACGCCAAGAAGCAAGCAAGGTTCCGTAAGGGCCTTAGTCCTGAGCTTCGCCGCGACCTCCGTCTGCATGAGTGCACATCTTTTTCGAAACTTGTCAACAAAGCCATCAGTGCTGAAACTGGTCAGACTGACTATGACGCAACACGCAAGCATGGACGTGACACGGGTTCCTCATCCGGTGCTGGTCCTCAGAAGCGCCGCGTGTGGGTACCCAACACCGCCCTGCCACCCAGGTTTACACCGAGGCCATCCTTCCAGGCGCCTCGCCCCGTTCAACAGTCTGCTCCAGCCAAGCCCTATGGGGGTCCAACTAACAATGCTCCTCCACGTACCAGTTCCGTGACTTGTTTCAAGTGTGGGGAATCTGGTCACTATATGCGTGAGTGTCCCCAGACCAACCCCAATCAATCTGCTAAAGCTGTTGGCCGTGGCAAGCCGACAGGAAAAATATTCCACGCCAAGCCGGTCACCGCTTCACGTGGCCATGTCAACTGTATCTCTGCCGAAGAAGCTCAAGAGGATCCCAACGTCGTTCTCGGTACGCTTCTTGTTAACTGCCACCCGGCATCTGTCCTTTTCGATATAGGAGCCTCTCATTCTTTTATATCTGAAAACTATGCTCGCTTGCATAACGTCGCATTCGGTGATATGCCAACCTCTATGGTAATTCAAACTCCGGGATCCAAATGGCAAACTTCTAGAGTAAGCCATGGAAATGAAATCCAAGTCGACAGACTTGTTTTCCTCGCGTCTTTGATAGCCCTTAAATCTTCAGATATTAATATCATTTTGGGTATGGACTGGATGTCAGCTCATCAAGCCAAAATTGATTGCTTCTCTAGGACTGTTCAACTCACCCATCCTTCGGGGAAGATAGTCAATGTCTTGACCCGAATAGCCAAGCAACAATTATATTCTCTTAACGCCAGCCCTTTGCCAGACCTTGAGGACGTTCCGGTAGTCTGTGACTTCCCGGATGTCTTTCCAGAGGAATTGCCAGGTGTTCCACCTGACAGGGATGTTGAGTTTGTAATAGACCTCATTCCAGGAACCGTTCCGATTGCTAGAAGACCTTATAAGATGGCACCCCTAGAACTAGCCGAGCTTAAGAAACAACTCGATGAGTCCTTGAAAAAGGGTTTCATCCGACCTAGCTCTTCTCCGTGGGCTTGCCCCGTCCTATTCGTCAAGAAGAAGGATGGTACGGACCGGATGGTTGTAGATTACCGACCTGTCAACTTGGTCACAATCAAGAACAAATACCCGCTTCCCAGGATCAACGACCTGTATGATCAGCTCGCTGGATCCTCAGTCTTCTCCAAGATGGATTTGAGGTTGGGCTACCATCAAATCAAAATCAGAAACGGGGACATTCCTAAAACGGCCTTTGTTACTCGTTATGGCCAATACGAGTACACCGTCATGTCCTTCGAATTAACCAACGCTCCAGCCACCTTTTCTCGGTTAATGAACTCAATCTTCATGGAGTATTTGGATAAATTCGTCGTGGTTTACCTCGATGATATACTCATCTACTCCAAGAACGAGGAAGAACATGCCGAACATCTAAGGCTAGTGTTGCAGAAACTTCGAGAGCATCGCCTTTATGCCAAATTTTCTAAATGTGAATTCTGGTTGTCAGAAGTGACCTATCTGGGTCATGTAATATCTGGTAAAGGTATTGCTGTTAACCCTGAGCGAGTTCAAGCCGTCCTTAATTGGACTCCACCTGAATCGGTCAAGCAAGTTCGGAGTTTTCTAGGCTTAGCGAGCTATTGCCGTCGCTTTGTCGAAAACTTCTCCAAAGTTGCTAAACCTCTAACCGAACTCCTCAAGAAAGATAAGAAGTTCGAATGGACTCCACAATGTGAGCACAGCTTTCAAGAACTGAAAAGACGCCTGACTTCTGCTCCCGTGCTGGTACCGCCAGACTTTTCTAAGGACTTTGCTATCTACTGCGACGCCTCGCGACAAGGACTAGGTTGCATTCTCATGCAAGATCGACACGTAATTGCCTACGCTTCACGGCAATTGCACCCACATGAGGAGAATTATCCCACTCATGATCTAGAGCTTGCAGCCGTAGTCTATGCACTTAAGACCTGGCGACATTACCTCCTCGGTAATCGTTGCGAAATATTCACTGATCACCAAAGTCTGAAGTATATTTTCACCCAACCGGATCTGAATCTCAGGCAAAGACGTTGGGTTGAATTGATCACAGACTTCGACTTAAGAATAACCTACACCCCAGGGAAAGCCAACGTCATGGCTGATGCGCTAAGTCGTAAATCTTATTGTAACAACCTGATGTTACAACAAAGTCAACCGCTTCTCCATGAGGAATTTCGGAAGCTTAACCTTCACATTGTTCCTCAAGGATTTCTCTCCACCTTGGTGGTGAAACCTACTCTTACGGATCAAATCATTGCTGCCCAGAAGCGAGATAAGGGAATAGCTAAGATCAAGGAGAACATTGCTAGCGGAGGTGCTAGTTGTTTCTCCACAAATGATCATGGTGTTGTGTACTTTGAGAACCGTCTAGTGGTTCCCAAGAACCAGCATCTACGGCAGTTGATCCTTAAGGAGGCTCATGAATCTCCTCTCACTATTCATCCCGGTAGTACTAAGATGTATCAGGACCTACGCCAGAGGTTCTGGTGGACTAGGATGAAGAGAGAAATTGCTCAGTATATTGCTAATTGCGACGTCTGTCGTCGTGTAAAAGCAGAGCATCAACGGCCTGCTGGCACCCTTCAACCCCTATCTATTCCTGAATGGAAATGGGATAAAATTGGTATGGATTTCATTACTGGTTTTCCCAGGACCAAGAGAGGGAATAATGCTATTTTCGTCGTGGTCGATCGTCTTTCCAAAGTAGCCCATTTCTTACCTGTTCGTGAGAGTATAACTGCTAGTCAACTGGCAGACTTATACATCTCCCGAATAGTGTCTCTTCATGGTGTTCCTTTGGAAATTAACTCGGATCGAGGAAGTCTTTTCACCTCTCGATTTTGGGAAAGTTTCCAAAATGCTATGGGAACTCGTCTCTCCTTTAGCACCGCTTTCCACCCTCAGTCGAGTGGTCAAGTGGAACGCGTCAACCAAATTCTAGAAGACATGCTTCGAGCCTCTGTTATCTCATTCGGAATGGACTGGGAGAAGTGCCTTCCATTTGCCGAATTCGCTTATAACAACAGCTATCAATCTAGCTTGGGTAAAGCCCCTTTTGAAGTTCTCTATGGACGACGGTGTCGAACACCCCTTAACTGGTCAGAGACCGGGGAAAGACAATTCTTTGGCCCGGATATGATTCAGGAAGCAGAAGAGCAAGTTCGTATCGTTCGTGAAAAGTTGAAAACAGCCCAATCTCGTCAAAGGAGTCAATATGACCGAAAACATAAGGCTATGACTTTCGAGGTTGACGAGAAGGCTTATCTTCGGGTCACCCCTCTGAAGGGAACCCATCGTTTCGGTATCAAAGGAAAATTGGCTCCTCGTTACATTGGACCTTTTCGCATTCTTGCCAAACGAGGAGAAGTTGCCTACCAGTTGGAACTACCTCCGCACCTCTCCAGAGTTCACGATGTCTTCCACGTTTCTCAACTCAGGCGTTGCTTCTCGGATCCTATCCGTGAAGTGGACCACGAAACGCTTGATCTCCAAGA
This sequence comes from Triticum dicoccoides, assembly GCF_002162155.2. Taxonomy (NCBI): domain Eukaryota; kingdom Viridiplantae; phylum Streptophyta; class Magnoliopsida; order Poales; family Poaceae; genus Triticum; species Triticum dicoccoides. The sequence goes on along the minus strand of NC_041391.1, from coordinate 352,242,832 downwards.
TAATCTTACATATCGAGAGTACCCCGTTCGTATCCTCGATCAGGCCGAACGTACCACCCGACGTCATAATATCAAGTTTCTCAAGGTTCAATGGTCGCACCATTCTGAGGATGAAGCAACTTGGGAAAGGGAGGATCGTCTTCGACTCGAGTACCCCGCCTTCTTCCCGGAGGAACCCAAATCTCGGGACGAGATTCTTTTGAGTGGGGGTGAGTTGTCACAACCTAGCTAGTCATGCATTAGAGTGTTGCATCATGTTTACTCCTTCATCAGAAACTTGAAATGGGGATGACAGAACCCCCAGTCCCCTCTGAAACCAACTAGGGTTACTAAAATAATTTTTCAATGAACCTGAAATGCCCTTCTAAAATGCCCATCATTTTTGTCTTGGTTCAGAACCTCTGCCAAAAATGGTGCACATTTTCCTAGGCCATCCTAGGGTTTTTGAATTAAATCATAAATATTTGAATTTGGGCATTTAAAATAATATAAAATATTTAAATGCTCAAATATCTCCAAACTAAAATGTTTCATGTTGGAAATAATCCAACTATGGGCCAGGAATAGTTTGGTGATTTTTGAACTTGCCTAGGTATTTTATTTAATTCAACAAAGTTGCAGAAGTATTAAATAAAACAGAAACAGAAATAAAAAAGGGGAAAACTTACCTGGGCTCCTCCACTGTGCGGCCCAGCCAGCTGGCCGGCCCAGCCAGCAGCCGGCCCAGCCCACCACTGCAGCTCTCCGCCGTCTTCCTCCCCTCGCCCCGAAGCTGTTGCGTGCTCGCGCGCGCACGGCCGCGCGGCCACCTCCTGCTTGCCGACGCGCTCCTGGCCGCGTGGACGACTCCCGCAGGCCGTCCCGATCCCCCCCTGCTCTCTCTCACTCTCCCCCGGCTCTCCCCTCCTCTCCCTCGCTCTCTCTCTCACACGGCCGAACACCACCGTCGCCGCCGTTCGCCATAGCAGCCATCTCCGGCCACCCCTCGCTTCCCCGACTAGCTCAGGAGCTCCGCCTCGACTCCCTCTTCCTCCCCACCGCTCCACAGCTCCCCGGAAGCCCTGCATCGCCGCCACGTCGCCGTTCCCCTCTTCGGGCTCCGATCATCGTCGCCGTCGAATTCGTCGTCTCCAGCGCGTCCCCGAGCCCGCTAACCACCTCTGCAGCCCCGCGGTGAGCCCCCGGATCGTTTCCCCCTTCTCCCCTGGTCTCTTTCGACCTCTAGGCCCTAGCCCCACCTTGGCCGAGAGCTCCACGCCGCCGGCGATGTCGCCGTCGTGGCCACGATCACCGTAGCACCCAACCGAGCACACCATCGTGCTCCACACCTCACTAGGAGCACGTAGCGCGCACTAACGCCTCCCCAAGCCCCCTGCAACGTCGATTCCGACCGCACCCGAACTCCGGCAGCCGCAGCCGAGCTCGCCGCCGTCAACTCCGGCCACCCCGAGCCCAACCACCACCACCAATAGTCGCGGCTCAACCTCAGCAACACGTAGATGCCTTCCGCCGTCCATTTGGTTGCCGGAATGGCAAAAGGCACTTTCGCCGCCGTCTCGGGCCTCGCCGGCGTCATGTCGCCGGTGGGGTTTGACCTGTCCGACCTGAGGTTTGACCCCCAGGGTCACTGACGCGTGGGCCCTGTCGGTCAGATGGTTAGATTAGCGCTAACCACTGTTAGTTAACCCCTGACACTGACCAGTGGGCCCCAGCGCCACTAATTAGTAATTAGAATTAATTTAACCCTGTTTAACCCCCCTGTCACTGACGTGTGGGCCCCACACGTCAGGTTTGACTCCAGCCAGCCGCAGTTGACCACTGACGTCATGCTGATGTCATGCTGGCGCAATAATTATAATTTCTGGATTTAATTTAAATCAGGAAATTCCAGAATATTATTTAAACTTCAAAAATTCATAACTTTTATTCTGTAACTCCAAATTGGACAAATTATATATGAAAAATGATCAGAAAAATCCAATCTATCCATCTGTACTATTTTCATGCATGATCAAACAAGTTAAATTGATGTTTTAAGCAGAACAAGGAAAAGCACTTTAAAAGGCCATATTTGAATTTGAAATTTGAATCCTTGATTCAAATTTGTTCAAACCCTTCTGGTTTTAGTTGCATTAGCCCAATACACTCATATTGCCATGTTTCATGCATGCATCATATTGTTGCACATTGTTTGGTGATGTTTGTGTATCGGTGCTCTCTGCGACAGGTTCTGTCCCCGAAGAGTACCCTGATTACCCTAACGAAGAACCGTATCAGTGCATCGAACCATCAGGCAAGCAACCAACCATTTGATCATATCGATACAATCCCATGTTCTCGCTCCTGCTCTCTTTTACTGCATTAAGACAACGCGTTTCAAACTGCTGTGTGCTACGATAGTTGAACCCATTTCCTCTGCATGACCTGTCATTGCCACAGTAACTAGATGAAACCCACTAGCATGTGTAGGAGTTGCTTGAGCCATATGTATGTGTTGTTCCTACCTTGCTATGCCTGCTATGCTTAGAGTCATGTCAGGTCTGGTTCATCTGGGTGATGGGCTGGAGTGAAATGATTATGTCGGTAATGAGAGTGGTGTGGTGAACACGATTTGGTAAAGGTATCGATGAAAGGCCATGTAGGAGTACATGGTGGGTTGTTTCATTGAAGCCGACCTTAAGCACTGAGATCTGTATGCGTGATTTAAGATACAGCTACTACCATGCATTGGGCCCTGAAATATGACCCCGCTCGACTTCTTATTCACCCTAGCTCTCTGTCCAGGAGTTGCAAGTAGTTTCTGGTGTTTGTAGCCTACTGGAGGCCGTGGACAGCGCTGACCGTAGGGGTGGGCTGTGATGCGGTAGGTACGTGGCACGGTGTACCGAATACCCGTTAGGTATCTCGGGAACCCTGTTCACATCGTTCGGGACCGTATGGGAAACCTCGGCCGGACTCCCTGCGGATGGAACCTGAATAGGCGATAAACCTGGACTAGAGGCTTAAGTGTTTAGGTAGGTCGTGGTCTACACCCACGTCGGCTTTCGCTTGAAGTCTGCCGAGCACATGTCGTGTGCAGACGCTAAGTGGTGGAAACATGTATGAAGAAGTACACCCCTGCAGGGTTAACATGATCTATTCAAATAGCCGCGTCCGCGGTAAAGGACTACTTGGTTGCCTATACAGTTCATAGACAAGTAAATGGAAACTACTAAAAGCCTCAAGATAAGTGTGAGTGTCGGGGATGGCTCTTCCGTAGGAAGACGGAGGTGGATCCTCGGTAGTGTATTGAAGTGGTGAGTAGTGGACTCGTGTGCGCAAAACCATTTCAAGTTGGAGTATCGTAGGATAGCCTAGCCAAGAGTCAAAGCTGGCTTGCTGCAATAACTCCACCAACCCTTCTTGATACTATGCATGTATGTAGGATCTGATGTAAGTCTTGCTGAGTACCTTTGTACTCATGTTGCTATAATCTACATTTTTACAGAAGACGCTGCAACCCCTTCTGATGGGTTCTATGTAGACGTTGACATCAACGAGTAGGCTAAAGACCCAGGTGGTGACCCTGAGCTTGTGAAGGACCACGTAGTATAGCTAGGCTTTCCAAGCCTCTTTTATTTTACTAGTTGTCTGTACTCAGACAAGTTACTTCCGCTGCTGGTTTGTATGACTGTATGACTTGTATGTGGGGTCGTGAGACCCGTACCTTTGTGTATGTTATGTATGGCTCACTGAGCCTTAAATAAAGTACTTGTGTCGTAGAGTCATGTTGTGATGCTTCGTTGTATTTGCACATATCGAGCATATTGTGTGTATGATTGAAATGCTTGGTATGTGTGGGATCTGACTATCTAGTTGTTTATCTTTAGTAGCCTTTCTTACCAGGAAATGTCTCCTAGTGTTGCCGCTGAGCCATGGTAGCTTGCTACTGCTCTGGAACACTTAGGCTGGCCGGCATGTGTCCTTCTTCGTTCCTGTGTCTGTCCCTTCGGGGAAATGTCACGCTTTGAGTACCGGAGTCCTGTTAGCCCGCTACAGCCCGGTTTACCGGAGTCCTGCTAGCCCAGTGCTACAGCCCGGACCCACTTGCTGATGACCGACACGTTCGAAGCTGGGTCATGGATGCCTGTCCCTGTAAGTCTGTGCCACTTTGGGTTTGCGACTAGTCATGTCAGCCCGGGCTCTTTATCATATGGATGCTAGCGACACTATCATATACGTGAGCCAAAAGGCGCAAACGGTCCCGGGAAAAGGTAAGACGACACCCGTGGGGATACCGTGCGTGAGGCCGCAAAGTGATATGAGGTGTTACCAGCTAGATCGATGTGACATCGAGTCGGGGTCCTGACATCTTGGACACCGTCAATTTTAATCCTATTGATTCAACATGAGTGCGAATGCACGCAATCATCGGTTGATCCTTTTAAAATTATCATTCTGGCTAAGATGTCATTTTGAACATGAGCTGTTTATCGACCAATCAAATTGTCATTGATTATTCCCCTAAGCCTACTCGGCTTATCCATCCTTAATCAGAGCCCTTGCTCCTGATCCCTTGAATTGGAAATCTTAATTCCTTTGCCTTTGAGCTTTGAACTAGTCAGATGTTTCTATAATCCAAAGCCCTTGCTTTGTTTCGTCCTTTGGTCGTGTGCCGATGCCCACAGCAGCCCTATTATGGACCGTCAGATCCTTTGTTGAATTATCATTCGACAGTGTCCTTCATATACAAAAACCTCAAGAAGTTCTTTCTTTGATACATAATGCCATTCGTAAATCATATTCTCCGATTTGGCCAACCATGCTCTGCTTTCGAGCTGGTGATAATTACTCTCGAAGCTTGTGGTATATGTTTCTAAGATGCCCCGATGGGTTGAACCTATGCCTTCCTTAATCTGTGTGAACCCGAGAGTTTTTCAAGGTTCATACTCCTCTGGTAATTCACCAAGTAGGTCTTCGCACTCAAATCACTTTAATAGAGTAGTGAATGAAAGGTTATGCATTGAAGAAGTGGGAGTCGACCTTGAACTCTGTGTTCATGCCCATGGACACGATGTAGATCTTATCATCAAAGCTTCTCTTACATTAATTATTCCCTTGGTATTAGTTCATCTTATATCTGGGATCTGACCTTTTAGCAATCGTGGTTCAGACCACGTTCTCCTTTAATTACCATGTTTCGTGCAAGTTTAATCACTTGTCTTCTGCAGAGCAATACCCCATTCCAACCTCTACTTTGATCTGTTGTCGAGTATTACCCCCTGGTATCTCGAGATTATCACGGAACTGCATAACTTCTTATGAGTTATTTATCAAGTACTACGTTCTCACTGATTCAAATTTTTCATGGGCTCTAAGTTATTAAACACTCAATGACACTGAAAACTGAATTGAGTCTGCAATGCGATTCAACAACTCTTAGTAATCTTCATTGCTTACGAGTTGTACTCGATCATGTCATTCCCAGTTGATTGACTACATCATCATCCTCAGACTGACTGCTTGACCATTCTACCTATGTCCTTCATCTCTGGGACATAATTCCAATAGTGCTCTAAGATTACATCGACTTTCAGCATCATTTTGTTCGTCTTAAGAGACAACTCTGAATTCTGATGTGGCATCTTATCTATGGTTATAATAACCTTTTGCTTCACCATTCCCTTGGCTTGATGTCGTCGCCGATCGATTACATCTTTTTGAAACCCCTTGACAAATGTGTCATGATCATCGTCAGCATTTTAACGTCTTTTGAGACATACATTGAGTTCCTCATGAGAAATTCCATGCTTGCCCCCTCGATGGTTTGTGTTATCATCGACAACATTATTGCCTTCCCTCCAACACATACTTGTTCATGTTGTGGAGCTCCTTGCTATCCATCTTATGTCCTACCATGGAGCACTATCGTATTTTATGTCAAGAATGTTGCGAGAAATTCACCACCCTTCAGAATTCTTGATACAAGTGATACTTATTACCATCACCATTCTTTTCTTGGTCCCCGTGTTGTTTCTAACCGGAATACCGACAAATGGTCTGTGATGTGTAAATTCTAAACTTCTAGCAACCCTATTGCTTTGAAGTTATTGGTATATAGTTTCATTCTAAGTCTATTGCTTATTGAATCATCATTCGAACATTGATCGTGCTACCTAGTCCAGATTTCAGGGTGCACCCTTCTATCATTGTTAAATTGTGTATGTTTTCCTCAAGCATACATCATTATACCATTTGATTTGACAAATGTTATCTCTTTGTTCACATGATTGTGGAAATCCATTTTCTTGGAATTCTCAAGGGATTGGCGCTGAGTCCATCAGTCACCTCCTCACCCTCTCCTTGATTTAATGATGAACTCTTGTTTCGAAACTCGCTACCATAGTTCATTTCCCGAGGATCTTACAATGTCATCTTGTCAATTTGTGTTGCACCTTTTCTTCTCAGACATCTTGAGTCTGAGGTATCCTAACACCAATCAGATCTGAATCTCGGTCAGATATGATGGTTGGAACATTTTTCCAAGAGTTATAGCATTGGTCTTTATAAGACCTGGTAAGGTGATGTCATGCCTAGCACACCTGGGCGGAGGACCTATTGTTATAGTATCCTTTTTAGCAAGTTTAGCCATTCTTTCATGAGGAAATTGTAAGACTTATTCTATAAGTTGTTCCTGATGGATCCTTTGTGTTCCCAAAGTCTGATCTTCACCTGATGACCATGTCAATGCTATTTCAAAGCATGTCTATGGTACTTCGATTTTCAACAAGAACATCTGAAGCCAATGCTAAATGTTTCCTGCTCAATTATCCAAACACCGTTGTATGGGTAATGTCATGAAATTTCTCTCCCCTACCTATAGAGTTTTCTACATTATATCCTGTCATGGATATCATGCTCTGCTTGTCCTTGGGAAGGATATACCGTTGAAATATGTGTTTAAACACATTTTCCTTTCCATTGTTTCGTTTAACCTTTCTGGTGACATATATGATCTAAGCAGTAATATTCTTCTGCTTATGTAAACACCTAGGTGTACAATCATGTCGGTAAGACCCTGTTACTATTGTTGACGACATTCCGGTAACCACCGATGGACGAGAACTTTGCCTATTGGTCCGCCTCATTCAACGAGCAGGAGAATGTTTCTCTTCGTCCCTCGCCCTTGGTACCGACGTTGTTGCTAACATATAATTGACAGGCTACCCTCTGACATGCCTTACTTGCATGATCGTGCAAGGCATCACCGCCTTCCTACTTTTAACCCACATGGTAAGCCCATAACCCACAGTTCCACAGGATCGAAACCTGACTCTCCTATACACCCCCTATTCTTAAGGTTGTTCCTCGCACTTGGCTTCGTATGTGATTCACGAGCCACCTTCCGAGAGATCATCAATTCTGGTATCGGACACAATACTTATACCTATTGCTTTGAACCCCTTCCACGCCCTGTTTCAGGCATCAAACGATTGCCTGCCCGCTCGAAACTTCACATGATACCTCCTTACTTTGCTCTTGATATTTTCTTAAGTTTAAATTCGAGAGTTACTTCCGCCATCTTCCTCGATGTTATCGACCAGATAGTCGACCTTGCAGAGGTCCGTTCTCCCGGAATGCCCACCCCTTATTCTTTCCGTAAGTACGATGAAGATCCCGAAGAAAGGATGTGTACTACATCATGATGACCTGAAGCAGAGAAATGAAGACATCAACATAATGGATCGACCGCTTCAAGAAGAGCAACCAAGATTCAGAACGCTCGTTAGAATTTCGTAGCCAAATCCCTTCCCTCTCACTTCCCCTCTTAAATCTCGAGATGAGATTTCTTGTAGTGGAGGAGATTTGTGACGCCCGGATAATTAGGCTAAGGTAATCCCACGTTAACAATGCCACGTCACCTCGGTTACTGTTGCTAATCTTGCGTTAGTTCAAAACTGATTCAAATTCAAATCCAAAATCAAGCAAACAATAAAAGTTTTCAAATATTAAAACTAAAATGTACGGAGTGAGCCGAATAATGTTTATGTAATTATGGTGGAGAAACCAACCTCTTTGGAAGTGTTTGATTGTCCTAAAGTAAATAAGATAGTAGCAAAACAATTAATTAAATGCTTTTTACAATTAATAAATTACTAAACTGTTCCATCTAGTTGCCCTGACTTGTGTGGCAGTAGTATAATTATTTAGTCTAAATTAGGGACTACTTTTATAAATTATATAAAACTAAAATAAGTAGGAACTAAAAGAAAACAGAAAAGAAAAATAAGAAAAGGGAAAAGACTAAAAACTGAAAGGAATAAAAAGAAACCCCCCACTGGGCCACGACCCAGCTTGCCTCTGCACCCATCAGGCCGGTCCAATCGGCCCAGCCGCCCCCACCTATGCCCAACCCCACTCGGTCGCCTTCCACCTCGCTACAGGGGAAGCCGACCGAGGCGTGCCCGTCGGTCGTCCCCGACCACCTCGCCATTCCCGCCGGGGGAAGATAAGGACGCCACCCCCTGCAGCCCCTCGGCCTCCTCGCCTCCCCTCCACTTGCCTCTCCCACTTCTTCCCCACACTCGCCCCTCTTGCCAATCTCGAGGAGACCACCGCCACCGTCGCCATGGCCGGCGTCTTCCTCGCGCGCACCGACCACCCCTTGGCCTAGGATCGTGTTCAGGAGCCCGGCTGCGTCCCTCTGCTTCATCCGCGCTGAAGAACGCGAGCGCCACACCACCGCATCGACCGAATCGACCTCATCCTCCCCACGGCTGCTGCTGGCGATCTTCTTCAAATCCGGCGACGCCTACTGCTCCTAATCTATCGACGGGTCCTCGTGTGCCTACACAGTGAGCTCCTCGGCCGATTCCCCCCTTTTTTCCTTTCCGTTCGTCGCCGTATGCCGCTGTCACTGCCGCCCCTGAAGTTTTCTGTGCGTATGCGCTCGACGCGCTCCACCGAGACCTGGCCGCCCTGGGGGCATTCCCTCGCCGTGCACCACGCGCCCGCGAGGCCGCGCCCCCGCTCGCCCGCTTGCTCCTCCCCGTGGTTGCGCCTTCGTCGTGCTCATCGATGTTGCCTGCTACTGCTTGTGCCGCTGCTGCGTCCTTGCTGCTGCGTACTGCCGATGCGTGCTGCTATTCTTGCCGCTGATCTTGCTACTGCTCTTCGTACTGCTGCTGCCGCTAGGTGCCCCTGCTGCTCTCGTACTGCTGCTGCCACTAGTTGCCGCCGCTGCCTGCTGCTGCTGGCCACGGCCATGGCCGTGTGCGCCAGTGTGTGTGCGTGATGTGTGCATAGTTGTGTGTGTGTGAGCGCGTTGTGTGTGTGCGTATGTGTGTGGATGAGGCCGATCCTGGTTAGGTAGGTTAGCTAATTAGTAGTTAGGCTAAGTAGTGGTTAGGTATAGTGTAAATGACATGTGGGACCACCCTGGTTAATTACCATTTTATTAAACAAAAGACAATGACACACATGACCCACTTACACTATTCATATGTTGACCAGTCAACCTTTGACTGGGTCAACCCAAACCCACTGGCCCCACTATCATACTCACATGCTAGGGTAGCACTAGGTGACAAAAGTATATTCTGTTTTTAATTTCGAATTAAATTAAATCCAGGAAATCTAGGAAATGATTAAATTTTTATAAATTAATATAAAATAATCTGTAACTCGGATGAAAATACTTTGTACATGAAAGTTTCTCAGAACGACGAGAGGAATCTGGATACGCAGCCCGTTCGTCCGCCACACATCCCTAGCCTAGCGAGCACGCAACTTTTGCCCTTCGGTTCACCTCTTTGAAAATGCGAAACCCCAGGGATACTTTCCCGGATGTTTCCCCCCTTCGTCAGTATCACTTCCTGCCGCGTTAGGGCACACCTAGCACCGTGCATTGTCTTGTCATGCACCATCATGCTTATGTTTGCATTATATTTATTGTTTCTTCCCCCTCTTCTCTCGTTAGACACCGAGACCGACGTCGCTGCTACCCAGTACGACTACAGAGTTGATGACCTCTCCTTCTTGCCAAAGCAACCAGGCAAGCCCCCCCTTGATCACCAGATATCGCCTATTCTTCTCTATATTGCTTGCATTAGAGTAGTGTAGCATGTTACTGTTCGGTTACTCCTATTCTGTTGCATAGCCTGTCATCATTGCTACAGTCATTGATACCTTACCCGCAATCCTAAATGCTTAGTATAGGATGCTAGTTTATCAGCATTGGCCCTACATTCTTGTCAGTCTGCCTTGCTATACTATTGGGCCGTGATCACTCGGGAGGTGATCACGGGTATATACTATACATATATACATACTTCAGATGGTGACTAAAGTCGGGTCCGCTCGAAGAGTACCCGCGAGTGATTCACGGATTGGGGGCTGAAAGGACCTTTGTCCCGCCGGCCCTCTGTGTGGATCTTCGTGGCGGAGCGTCTGGGCAGGTTGAGACCATCTAGGCGAGAGGTGGGCCTGGCCCTGGTCGGCGTCCGCGGTTGCTTCATAATAACACGCTTAACGAGATCTTGGTATTTGATCTGAGTCTGGCCATTTGGTCTATACGCACTAACCAACTACGTGGGAAAGATATGGGCACTCGACGTCGTGGTATCAGCCGAAGCCTTCTAGACGTCAGCGACTGAGCGGCGCGCGCCAGATTGAACCATGTAACGTGACTTCCTTTGTAATGGAGGTTGCTAGGTCTGCTTCCGGCCGCCCTCGCAACGTGCAGGTGTGCAATGGGCGATGGGCCCAGACCCCTGCGCCATAGGAGTTAGACCGGTGTGCTGACCTCTCTGTTAGGCCTAGGTGGGGCTGCGATGTGTTGATCTTCTGAGGCCGGGCATGACCCAGGAAAGTGTGTCCGGCCAAATGGGACCGAGCGTGTTGGGTTATGTGGTGCACCCCTGCAGGGAAGTTTATCTATTCGAATAGCCGTGTCCCTCGGTAAAAGGACGACCCAGAGTTGTACCTTGACCTTATGACAACTAGAACCGGATACTTAATAAAACACACCCAGACAAGTTCCACAGACAACCCGGTGATCGCTTTTCCACAGGGCGACGAGGAGAGGATCGCCGGGTAGGATTATGCTATGCGATGCTACTTGGAGGACTTCAATCTACTCTCTTCTACATGTTGCAAGACGGAGGCTGCCAGAAGCGTAGTCTTTGATAGGACTAGCTATCCCCCTCTTATTCTGGCATTCCGCAGTTCAGTCCACCGATATTGCCTCCTTACACATATACCCATGCATAAGTAGTGTAGCTCCTTGCTTGCGAGTACTTTGGATGAGTACTCATGGGTTCTTTTCTCCCCCTTTCCCCCCTTTCCTTTCTACCTGGTTGTCGCAACCAGATGCTGGAGCCCAGGAGCCAGACGCCAGCGTCGACAATTACTCCTACTACACCGGAGGTGCCTACTACTACGTGCAGGCTGCTGACGACGACCAGGAGTAGTTCAGGAGGATCCCAGGCAGGAGGCCTGCGCCTCTTCCGATCTGTATCCCAGTTTGTGCTAGCCTTCTTAAGGCAAACTTGTTTAACTTATGTCTGTACTTAGATATTGTTGCTTCCGCTGACTCGTCTATGATCGAGCACTTGTATTCAAGCCCTCGAGGCCCCTGGCTTGTATTATGATGCTTGTATGACTTATTTTATTTTTAGAGTTGTGTTGTGATATCTTCCCGTGAGTCCCTGATCTTGATCGTACACGTTTGCGTGTATGATTAGTGTATGATTGAATCGGGGGCGTCACAGCTGGCGACTGTTTTATGGACACCGGTGCATCATCGCATATGGTTGCTTATCCGCCGTAACCTCTCTTCCGTGTCTCCTATCCACACTTCCTCTCGTATCATCATCGTAATGGTGTTGGTCTTCCTATCACTCATATTGGTTCCACTAGTTTTCCCTCCATGTCTAGACCACTTTTATCTCAATAAAGGTCTTGTGTCTCCTGAACTTATTCAGAACTTAGTCTGTGTTTCTAAACTTTCTCGTGATAACTTTGTAATTGTGGAATTTGACGAAGTTGGTTTTTCTGTTAAGGACGCCCTCATCCCGATGGTTCTTCATTGATGTGACTGCCCCGGCGACATGTACTCTGTCCAGCCTCCATCATCCACACCTGCTGGGCCAGTTGCTCTTTCTGCCGGTGTCGATCTTTGGCACGCCCGTCTTGGTCATCCTAGCTCCACCGCACTTCGTCAAATAATTAGGGATTTTTCTTTTACATGTAATAAAATGGATATGCACTCTTGTCACGCATGCCGTCTGGGCAAACATGCTCGCCTTCCCTTTAGTACTTCATCCACAGTTGTGTCGTTACCTTTTGAGTTAATCCTAGTGATGTCTGGACCTCTACCGTTGCTAGTAATATTGGTTTTCTATATTATCTTGTCATCTTAGATGACTACTCTCACTTTGTGTGGACTTTTCCTTTGCATAAGAAGTTTGAAGTTGTCGCACCCTTACTGCCTTCTATTCTTATGTGTCTACGCAATTTGGTCTTCCCATCCTCACCTTCCAAACTGATAACGGGAAAGAGTTCGACAACACCACCATCCGCAACCTTCTCTCCACCCATGGCACAAATTTCCAGCTCACATGTCCTTACACTTCACAGCAGAACGGTCAGGCTGAACGCATCCTTGCCACTCTCAATGATTGCGTCTGTACCCTCTTATTCCATGCCTACATGCCTCCTCGCTTCTGGCCCGACGCTCTCGCTACTGCCACCCTCCTCATTAACCTTCGTCTGTCACACCCGATGGAATTTTACACCACACCACCTTCTCTTCGGGTCTCCACCCTCATATGACAGTCTTCGTATTTTTGGTTGTCTTTGTTATCCGAGCACTGCCACCACTTCCCCTCAAAACTTGCCCCTCATTCCCACCTGTGTGTCTTCGTCGGTTACCCGGTTAACACTAAGGGCTATAGGTGTTATGATCCGGTTTCTCACCGCGTCATCACATCTCGGCATGTTTATTTCGACGAGTTTTGTTTCCCGTTTAAACAGGAACAATAGGTGGATTCTTCCTCGGCGCCCGGCCCCTCTTTGGTCGACACTGTCCGCCCCGGCTCTCTGCCACGGCGTGGTGCGCCCCTTGGTTGTACGGTGTTACAGCTGACGCATGCTGCCTCCCCAGCCGCGCCTCCTTCGCCAGGCTCGTCGGTGTCTACGCCGGCCTCGCCGGCCTCTACGGCAACCCAGTCGGCCTCGCCGGCCTCCGCGGCATCTTCGCCCGGCCCGTCACCGGCCTCTTCACCGACTCCTACACCGGCGGCTGCATCTTCACCGAACGCTGACTCTACTGGAGTTGGGTCCATCGGGGCTGCCGTGGCTCCACAACCCGCCGGCCCCGTCACTCGGTCCTGTACGGGTGTCTACCGGCCGAGTACCCGGTACTCCTCGGAGGAGTACACCTGTGTGGCTTCGACGTCCGCGCCATCACCGTCGCCTTTGCCGACCTCCGCCCATGCCGCGCTTCGCGACCCATTGTGGTTTGCCGCAATGAAGGAGGAATTTGACGCCTTGCAACACAATCACACTTGGCAGCTTGTCCCACGTCTCTCGATCGCCACAAAGCGCGTTGAGTTGTTTGTGGCTTTCTTCAGCGCGCCGGTGTCGACTTCGCCGATACTTTTGCCCTGGTGGTCAAACCCGGGACGATTCGGACTGTTCTTCAGCTTGCGGTGTCCCGCTCTTGGCCTGTGCATCAGATGGACGTCTCTAATGCCTTCCTTCATGGTCATCTTGAAGAACAAGTGTTCTGTCAGCACCCCACGGGATCGTTGATGAGTGCTCTCCTGATCATGTGTGCTTGCTCTCTCGGTCCTTTTATGGGCTTAAGCAAGCTCCTCGGACTTGGTACCAGCGCATCGCAGCATTTCTTCATCAGCTTGTCTTCTGCTCCACTCGCTCCGATGCTTCATTGTTTGTCTACAACTAGGGCGATGCTCCTGCTTTCTTGCTGCTCTATGTCGACGACATCATCTTGACAGCATGCTCGACTGCTCTTCTTTGATAGCTCACTGACCGTCTTCGTGCTGAGTTCGCCATTAAGGACTTAGGTCTTGTGCACTATTTCCTCGGGATTGAGGTTCTTCGCTGGGCAGATGGCTTCTTTCTTCATGAGCGGAAGTTTGCTCATGAGCTTTCGGACCATGCCGGGATGCTTAACTGCAAACCGGCTACCACGCCTCTCGATACAAAGGCCAAGCTCTCTGCCACAGATGGTTCTCCAGCTTCAGATGCTCCGTTCTACTGGTCAATTGTTGGTGCTCTTCAGTACCTTACTCTTACTCGTCCAGAGCTTCAGTACGCCGTGCAGCAGGTGTGCCTCCAAATGCATGCTCCTCGTGATGCTCACTGGACCAGTCAAGCGCATTCTTCGCTATATCTGTGGCACCTTGGATCTCGGGTTGTCACTTCAAGCTTCGTCCTCTCTGGACTTGACTGCTTATTCTGACGCTGACTGGGTCGGTTGCCCCGACACGCGTCGCTCCGCCTCTGGCTATTGCGTCTACCTTGGACCATCACTCATCTCCTGGTCGTCCAAGCGGCATCCCATAGTCTCCCGCTCTAGCGCTGAAGCAGAGTACCGTGTCGTTGCCAACGTCGTCGCCGAGTGTTCCTGGCTTCGTCAGCTTCTACATGAGCTCTTGCTCCGGTTGACAAGGCCACGATTGTCTACTGTGACAACGTCTCCGCGGTCTACCTCTCCGCCAACCCGGGTCATCATCGAAGCACCAAGCACATTGAGATTGATATCCATTTTGTTCGGGAGCATGTAGCTCTTGGTCATGTACGCGGGCTACATGTCCCCACCTCCCAATAGTTTGCTGACATTATAACCAAGGGCTTTTCTATCGCGTCCTTCGAGGAGTTCCGATCCAGTCTTTGCATCGACCATGGTGCCGCTTCGACTTTGGGGGGTGTTGAGATGTAGATATTGCACGTGTATTTCTTGTAAAATAAGTCCTCCTCCTTTCATTACAGTTGATGACGTGGCTCCCCTATGTACTTATATATACGTGCATATCGCACCCGATCAATATATCGTGAGTTCAATAACCTTCCACACAAAGTAACATAGTAGTAGTGTCACAGGGAACTGGCTCCTCCGACGTGCTAGAGCGAAGGCAGGGAAGCTACAGTGCTCCCTTGTGTAAAATCATTGAGGCAAGTCAGAGAGCTAAGCAGGCACTGTAGCTAAAATAATGCACCTTGTTACTATAGAAAAATTACTATATATAAACGCAGGTTAGATCCTTGTTCATGCGCCGGCAGTGAAGCAAAGTCAAGGGACTGTAGGTCTCCCTGCCTTTCCTTAGCACGTTAGAGGATCTGGCTTCGTGACATAGATGGCTTCATTTATTAGTATGTAGATTCATCCTTTCTCGAAAAGCGTTAGAAGTATTATGTATTTATGTTACTCTAAACATCTCTCTTCATTAACTACATGTAACATAAGCAAAAAAAATATGATTATATTATACTCCCTCCGTCCGGAAATACTTGTCTCAGAAATGGATGTATCTAGATGTATTTTAGTTATAGATACATTCATTTTTATCCATTTCTCTGACAAGTATTTTCGGACGGAGGGAGTACTACCTAACTTACACTATTAAGTTACTCTCACTATGACCCGCCTTAGCGACCCGGAGTGAAGAATAATTAATTCACCCGGGTCGACCGACCGAGACGCTAGTCTTGTTTAATGAAACCTCAGCCAAATATAAAGTTACTTTCCATCAACGTAATTTTATCTTTAGGTCGTTAGGAGCTAGGCCACTCCCCATACCTCCATCGGCAGTTGCAACGTTAATTCCTGGCGTATTCCTGGCATCGGATGCCGCGGCGACGCAAACGAGCGCTAAGCCCTTTTTTTCTCCTATGCAAAGCACTATTTCCAGCGATACTTAGCGCCTGTGTTGAGCGGCTAGCGTTGGAATAGATAACGCTTAGTGCCTTTTAATTTATTTATTTTATTTATTTATTTCTATCTAAGAGCCTGCATAAGGGCATGTACAATGCATAGCCTCAAGGTGATGCCTCGCATGCCATGTAGGATCGGATATGACGTAAAGTAGGTTCGGATAGGGAAGCGGGATCCTCTCCAGGAGGCGGGTGCTTGAAGAGAAAAAGTGTGGTCCGGTGACAAAAGTTGAAAAGATTGAAGTGAAAAGTAGAGATGCATGTGTACTAGAGTCTTTATTTTCTATTTCTTAATGAGGCCCACTAGTGATAGCTTGCATTGGGGAGAAAAAATAAATGTAGGTGCCTCAAATTACTTTTTGTCATGGGGCATATATATTCATATGCCACCATTGTACATGCCTTAAGCGCTCACCATTGTAGACGCCCTTAGGTGACAGGCTGACAGCGGTTTTCATCTATGGCGTTCCTCTCCCCTGGCCCCTGCTCCGATTGCGGAGGTGGTGGTAGCGCTGGCGCCGGAGGGATGACCTGGAGCCGACGGCTATTCCCCCTCTCGCGCTTGGAGTACCGTGCAATGATCCGGCGGAGCAAGAGGCGATAATGGGTCGGCTGTCCTCTCTCCGGTAAGACCTCCCTCCTCGTTTTCTTCCCCTCTCCTCCATGATTTTCTGAATTTCTAGAGTTAGGATTTTTGGTTTTTGGGAGTGGGGTAGAGGAAGAGGAAGAAGGCCATGTGGTAGAGAAGAGGAGGACCTCAAGGCTGTGGAGAAGGAGGAACAACGCTAGGAGTTTTTTTCTTCGATCGGGCCAAAGGTGATAGCCCTGTTTCTTCCCTATTTTAGATGAACACCTCCTTCTTTCTTCCTTAGATGAACTGCTAATTAAGAAAGAACTGGGAGTCTACAAGCTGCCCCATGGTTGCCTTTGTTTCCACCAAGGCTAACTAATTTTCTTGCATGTTCGATTTTTGATATCTTCCCGATCTCCCAAGTTCACAATATTTTTTACAAAGAATTCATAGAAATTATACAGCCTCATTTTAGCTAGGTCTAGATCAACTGGGTGCGCTATGCATTCATAGTTGCGAAACAATTCTGGATATTTCCATGGTAAATTTTCTGGAATATCTGATTGTTCATGTATTGGTAAAAAATCCAAAAATTGAATAGTAGCAAGGTGCATTCTCTAGGAAGAATTTTATGTTTTCACTCTTCTGTATATATATACAGGAGCATGCATTTAATTAGCAATGTGCTGGTAAAAAGATGGATCTGTCATTAGCATAAAGTAGTTCTTACATATGCTATAGACGAATCCTTTTTTAGGTTTTAGGGGTGCTATATAGACGATTCATTGATGAAGGAACATTTGTGGAAACTGATTTGAGAAATTATTGTTGATATAGGTAATGACACTGTAGTTGTACATGAGAACGGTTGTCTTGTAAGATGTTTTGAGCATTAGTTTGGGTGCTCAATTGCAACAATTACTTCTCTATAAAGGGATGTTTCATTCTTGGACGGTTCCCTACACGCATGCTTCCACCATATACAATATGGTATTACTTTTGAAAGTTCTTAGTGGTCAAATAATTATGTTGTTCCTATTCTCTTTATTCAAAATGACATCCGATGAACTTGAAGGTTACACTGGCATCTGTGTGACTAACAGCTAGCTAACACTGGAATTTTCAGAATGAAGATGCATGCTTACGTGTTTTAGGAGTTGCTAGTCGTACAATAGAAGCAATGAATGAACCTATGAGGTGTAGTTCTTCTCGCTATTTTCATTTCGAGTGTAATAATCTGCTGGAGGTATTTTCCATTCAGACTAGTGAAGTTTTGCATCCTGCAAGTGTGCATATGTATTCTGGAAGAAAAAGAAAAGCATACCCAGTAAGATGTAATCCTTGCCATTTTATTAAGCAAGTTAATTCATACTATTTTTATGTCCTCCTTGACAATGTATTTGATCAATTGTCTAAAAGTTTCATACATTGTGAGAGTAAAATAAAGTACATTCAGAATACTGTTCTTGATTCAATAAAAATAAAGTACGTTGCAGATGGCCGATGTCGGAGTAGAAGCATCAGTGCGCACCACCACTAGCTCTTCCTCGACCCTCCTTGCGACAGCCTTCCGCTGCGGCCACTGCCTCCTCCTGGACCGCGCTTCAGCAACATGCAGCACCTTCATTGCCCGTGCTTCATCTGACACACTGGAGGGTTTGCACCAAGCCTCCATCACTGTCCCTGACTGCCTATCTATATGTGTTTTCTCTCACTCGATGTATTTGTATCATATGAAATCGAAATGCAATGGACTGATGTATTGGTAAATGTAGGATTGTAGATGGTATCTCTGTTTTTTTGTCTGTTTTTGGTTTGGACAGAAGCATTCTCATGTTGTGCAAGAGAAGTGGAAGAACTGCAAGTAAGGAAAGGAGATACCAGAGTCTGCGAAGTGGTTGTAGTTGTTACACATATAGAGAATGTTGCTGCACAATGCATGAGAACCATATAAATAGTCATAGCATGTTGTCTTTGTAGCTCAAAATATTTGCTGTCGCAAGACTTTCATGTCATCCTGGCTGTGCTGCGAATTTACCCTTTCTATGAATTGATGCTGTTAGGTGCTCCGTTTCATCATGACTATAGCCAGTGCTAGCCTGCTTTTTAAGTTTTTTTTTTGGAACACATAATATTTTATTGATCTAGCAACAATGTACATGTACAAATGTGCATTGCAACACTAGAGATTGCACCATTACATGAGCATTGAGGCATGTATCATTGCCTGAAGCTAAGCACTTGAAGCTAAATGTTCTATTCTTAAGCTTTAGTGCAAGTTTTGCCTGATGATGAGCTCGAAAATTGTAGTTCCTGGGAATATGATAGATCCTTGATGAGTTAAAGGCTGAAGAAGCTGCTATGTAAGCTAGTTGTGGCCTGATGGTCCAGTGTCCTGGTGCAAGAATCGGGCTTTGAGCTGCCGCAGCCTTTGCCAACGTAGCACTGTCCGTCAAGAAGGTGGCTTGCTGAAGCTGAAGCATTCCTACAATTTGAGTTGCGAGCATCAAACTGAAAGCTTCAGCCAAAATGACTGAAGTCACTGGTGGGGAGACAGTCGAGATACAAAGCTGAGAGCATCTTCCTTCGTTCCCCATCCGAATGAATATACCTAGTCCTGCAAGTGTCGGCTGGCCATTAGAACCTATAGTCCAAGAAGCATCTGAAAAGATAACAGGCCCTGAAAAGCTGGTGATATTTGTGATGGTGCTTCCAGGAGATGGAGTCATCTGCTGGGGAACATGATCCTGCAGTCCTAAACCATGTTTTGCATCCACATGAGGATCATTCAAATCACCTTCACTGCAAACCTGGAAAGAGGCTTCAAACTCAAGTTTAGCTCCCTGTATAATTGCCATTACCACTGCGTAAACCTGGGAAGGGTTGCAAGCTTTCCTACAGAAAACAGAGTCATTTCGAGTTTCCCAAATACACCACAGAAAAGTGTATATTGATTCAACACTCATGTGAGGATGATGCGAATCAAGCAGGACCTGTATCATGTGAGGAATTGAAGTATTGTTTTGGGCAAAAATTTCAGTTTTAAGAAACCAAGGAAAGCTATACCAGGTTGCTTTTGAAAAAGGGCGAAGAAAGAAGAGATGCATTTCATCCTCAAGCTTACCACACCCTCTGTTGGAAAAGGCAGTGCCTAGGAGGCGCTTAGGCACGCCTAGGCACTAGGCAATGGCCAAATGCCTCGCCTAGGGCATAAATGGAGGTCTAGGCAGGAAAAGCAAGGATTTGCCTACCCAAGTAAGAAATCATGCCACATACTGCACTGATATGCCCAACGGGTTATATTCCAATGGCAGTAGATGCTATTAACTTATTTATATGCCCTAAACTAATATCAACACCCATATAATAATCACAAATACACTACGAGTAAAAACTATATTACCGCCTAGGCCACGCCTAGGCCGCTTAGGCACTGCCTAGGCACTAGGCGAAGGCCAACCGCCTCGCTTACGCCTACCGCTTTTTCCAACCTTGACCACACCTAGAACATGTTTCGGTAATATGCTTACAGTACTTGCCTGCCCTATCACCTATGGGGAGTGCATTCCGAAGAAGTCTCCAAGCGAAAGTTTGAACACGCGACGTCATTTGTTTCTCATTCCACACCTGATTGAGCAAAGCTACAATATGTGGAGGAACTATCTTCGGTCTCTCTCTTGGTGGAAGTTGGAGGTTATCGAAACAATGTTTGTATGCACTCTTTGGAGAGAATAGACCTGTAGGGGTTAGCTTCCATACTAGAATGTCCTGACCAGTAGCATCAATTATGGGAGTTTGAAGTATAGAGTTAGCTACTTCAGGAGAAAATAGAGAATTGGTCAAGTTTATGTTCCAAGCTTTTCGCCCAGGAAGCCAAAGATCTTTTATTTGAGCAGGGTAACTAAAGGCCTGTTGCTGAATGATTAGATTGTCATAAATGACTTCCCAACCCTGAACCCAAGGAGTGCTCCATATCTAACTATTTCCATCTACCACCTGATAAGCAGTGGCTGAAATGAGAAGTGGTCTTACCTTCAATATTGATGTCCAGAAAACAGATTTTGGTATGTTGTGTTTTGCCCTCCATATAGATGTGTCATTATGGTATTTAGCCTTGAGGATCTGAGCTAGTTGGGTGTGTGGTTCCTTTGCAAGCCTCCAAGCTGCAGAGAGTATGAGTCCTTGATTGATTGCCTGTAGACTTCCTATGCCTAGACCACTTGCTTTTTTATCCATGCATATGTCAGCCCATGCTCTCAGACAAAGGCTTTTAGTAGTTTGGTCTTCTTGAACACCTGTCCACTAGAAATTCCTAATGATAGCTGTTAGCTTACTTAGGATTTTTTTGAGAAGAGAATATTTGACATGTAGTAGACAGAAATTGAGGCGAAAACTGATTTAATGAGGGTAAGTCTCGCTGCATGGGATAATCGATTAGCTTTGTAGCTGGAGAGTTTTGACTTGAATTTATCATAAATAAAACCATAAGCCGTTGATCTGTCTTTAGATGGCAAAATAAGAGGGTGTCCTAGATGTACAAAGGAATT
The DNA here is from genome assembly GCF_002162155.2 of Triticum dicoccoides. Lineage (NCBI taxonomy): Eukaryota > Viridiplantae > Streptophyta > Magnoliopsida > Poales > Poaceae > Triticum > Triticum dicoccoides. Next base: position 352,221,775 of record NC_041391.1, on the reverse strand, counting down.
GTCAATATTTGGGGCTGGAAAGATTCTTTTAATATTCTCTCTATCCGGCAAAGGAACATTCTTACTAAAAAGGATACCAGACTTACTCCAATTAGGAATCTGACCTGGGTTTTCACAGAATTGACGTAAAATATTAGAGATAGTTTGAGCTTCACACATGTTAGCTTTCCCGCAAGCGATAAGGTCATCTGCAAACATGAGAGAGTGAATAGGGGGGCAATTTGGTCCAAGTAAAATGCCTGTGAGATGATTGGCTTGCAAAGCTTCCTGTAGCTGTAAGATAGTTCATTCAATGCAAGGACAAAAAGATATGGCGACAAAGGACAACCCTGTCTGATGCCTCTGGAGCCATTAAATTTAGCATATGATTGGTCATTAATGATGACAGAGAACATTGGCGAAGAGATGCAAGCATGAATCAGTTTTATGAAATGACCATTAGCCCCTTGCGTGCGAGAGCTGAAACAATGCAATGCCATTCTATTCTATCAAAAGCCTTAGCTAAATCAATTTTTAACATAAAATCATGGCTTTTGTAAGAGGTAAGTGAGAAGGAATGGGCTATCTCTTGAGCTACAACAATGTTGTTACTAATGCGTCTACCTCCAATAAAAGCTTGTTGAGAGGGATGAATGTAATCAGGTAGATGCATTTTCAGTCTATTAGCTAAAGATTTTGCAATAATCTTATAGACTACATTGCATAAACTTATGGGTCTAAAATCAGAAGGTATGTGACAAGCTAGTTTCTTCGAAATGAGAGCAATTTGGGTATCATTGACATGTGGTGGAAGGATACCTGAGGTGTAGAAGCTCGTCACCACTTTTGTGACATCATCACCAATCCAAGCCACGCTGAAACATAGAAGGCAACATTAAATCCATCTGGACCTGGAGATGCATTCCTTCTCATGGCCTTTAATATTTCCAAAATTTCTTGCTTATCCAGCACTGAGTTGGTGAAATCATCTACATGATTCTGTACATTCATATTTGGGATATATCTAATAGTGTTAGAAGATGAGGAGGTAAAGATGGATCTAAAGTAATTGACAAATTCATTAGCAATGTCATTCGGATCAAACAATTCATTTCCGTGGGCATCATGAATGGATACAATTATGTTTCTGCGCTTACGTTTCTGAACTGCATTGTGGAAGAAAGTTGTATTCCTATCACCGAAAATAGCCCAATGGTTTTTTGCACGTTGTTGATAATACTCAGTGAGTTTTGTAAGATTTACCTCATACTGGCCTACCAGCTTTGCTTCCAGATTGTGATCCTGTTGCTGTAGTGGATGCATTTGTATTTGGTTTATCTGACTTTGCAAGCAATCTAGTTGTTGCTGGATCGGCTTCTTCTTCTTGCACCATTTTTTAAAGTACCTGCAAGGTTAGTTGATCTGGCATAGAAGGATTTGTTCGCACTAGTTTCCCATGCATTTTTAGCTACAGTTTGGAAGTCATCTTCAAAAGTCCACCAATTCTCAAATTTAAAAGTAAGTCTAGGTTTGTGAAAATTAGATTGAGTGGAAACAAGGATAGGAGCATGATTGCTAAGCATGATAGGCAAATTGAAGACATTTGTATTGGGAAAAAGCGCACACCATTCAGCATTGGCCAGACATCGGTCGAGCCTTTCAAATATGGGAGTGGAAGAAAATCTTTTGTTCGTCCACATATAGGCTGGACCACTATAACCCATATCAAAAAGACCACATTGCTTGACAAAGGTATTAAAAGCACGCATATGGTACTTATTAGCATTGACAGAGGTAGTGTCCATATCACACATGATGTTATTCCAGTCTCCTAAGCAGATAACTGGCTTGCCTAGATTTTCATTAACAAAGTTGAAAATATGGTCCCATGTCATTCTAGTAAAGTAATGGTGTGGATCTCCATAGACACAAGCCAACACAAATTCTACATTAGTAGCTATATGATGCACAAGAGCTAGGATAAGATATCTGCTTGAGAACTTGACTGAGAGAAGAACTTCATCAGTCCACAACAACCAAAGGCCCCCGGAGAAACCTTCCGAAGGCACTACAAAACTTGTAGTCAAATTGAAACGAGCATTTAACTGGGCAGGAGTACATTTAGACGATCTCGTTTCTCATACAGAAGTTACCTGGGCACCCGTGGAATGCATCAATCTGGCCAAATACTCCATTTTCTTGAGGTTCTGATGCTATAGCATGGTGTGTCCACATCTTTTAATCTTTATCCCTTATGTTTCATGTTGCTTATCCAATTGTTTCTGGCACAGTTTTAATACAAGGCACCATTTAGTGTGCATTGAAATAGTATTTACTATTTACACAGCTTGATCTTTCTATCTTGTTTCTCCATATACTTTTGATTCACGCCTGTAGCCAACGTGTTATGTGATTATGTTGTATCGGGAGAGTACCTTTGTGTGTGTGTGTGTGACGGCTGAGGCTCCTGTGATCCTGTCGTGTGTGGCTCTCACTCCTCTCCAGACAGCTGGTGCTCTCATCTCGGTCGGATACACATGGGCTTGGGCCCTATGCTAACAATGGGATGGGCCAGGCCCCCATACTGGTCAACACTCCCCCTCAAGATGGGTGGTAGATATATATCATTCTCATCTTATCACACGTTGAACTACACTCTCTAGTTCCCAGTCCTTTAGTCAAGTAATTTGCAATTTGTTGTCCTGAACTCATATACTCTATCTTGATAATCCCAGCATCCAGTTTTCTTTAATAAAGAATCTATCAATCTCCACATGTTTGGTTCTATCATGTTGAACTGGGTTGTTTGCTATGTTAATTGTCGACTTGTTGTCGCCACCATACATTCATACAACTGGTCTTCAATATCTTCAGCTCTTCTAATAGATTTCTTGTCCATAACAACTCACTCAATCCCTGAGACATGGATCTGTATGCAGCCTCTGCGGTTGATTTGGAAACAACGGGTTGTTTCTTGCTTCTCCAAGACACTAGATTTCCTCCTACGAAAACACAATGGCCTGAAGTTGATCTCCTATCATCCAGGCAGCTGATATGTCTCCAACGTATCTATAATTTTTGATTGCTCCATGCTACTTTATCTAATGTTTTGGACTATATTGGGCTTTATTTTCCACTTTTATATTACTTTTGGGACTAACCTATTAACCGGAGGCCCAGCCCAGAATTGTTGTTTTTTGCCTTTTTCAGTATTTCGAAGAAACAGAATATCAAACGGAGTCCAAACGGAATGAAACCTTCGGGATCGTGATTTTCCAACCGAACGTGATCCAGGAGACTTGGACCCTACTCCAAGAAGCTTCCGAGGAGGTCACGAGGGTGGAGGGCGCGCCCCCCTACCTCGTGGGCCCCTCGGAGCTCCACCGACGTACTCCTTCCTCCTATATATACCTACGTATCCCCGAACGATCAGAACAGGAGCCAAAAACCTAATTCCACCGCCGCAACCTTCTGTATCCACGAGATCTAATCTTGGGGCCTGTTCCGGAGCTCCGCCGGAGGGGGCATCCACCATGGAGGGCTTCTACATCATCACCATAGCCCCTCCGATGAAGTGTGAGTAGTTTACTTCAGACCTTCGGGTCCATAGCTAGTAGCTAGATGGCTTCTTCTCTCTTTTTGGATCTCAATACAATGTTCTTCCCCTCTCTCATGGAGATCTATTCGATGTAATCTTCTTTTTGCGGTGTGTTTGTTAAGACCGATGAATTGTGGGTTTATGATCCAGTATTATCTATGGAAAATATTTGATTCTTCTCTGAATTCTTTTATGTATGATTGAGTTATCTTTGCAAGTCTCTTCGAATTATCTTTTTGGTTTGGCCAACTAGATTGGTAGTTCTTGCAATGGGAGAAGTGCTTAGCTTTGGGTTCAATCTTGCAGTGTCCTTACTCAGTGACAGAAAGAGTTGCAAGGCACGTATTGTATTGTTGCCATCGAGGATAACAAGATGGGGTTTTTATCATATTGCATGAATTTATCCCTCTACATCATGTCATCTTGCTTACGGCGTTACTCTGTTTTTACTTAATACTCTAGATGCATGCTGGATAGCGGTCGATGAGTGGAGTAATAGTAGTAGATGCAGAATCGTTTCGATCTACTTGTTTTGGACGTGATGCCTATATACATGATCATTGCCTAGATATACTCACAACTATGCTCAATTATGTCAATTGCTCAATAGTAATTTGTTCACCCACCGTAGAATACTTATGCTCTTGAGAGAAGCCACTAGTGAAACCTATGGCCCCCGGGTCTATTCTCATCATATCAATCTATATCACTTTATTTACTTGCTTTGTTTTTACTTTGCCTTTTACTTTTAATTTGCATCTATCTATCAAAAATACCAAAAATATTATCTCTATCAGATCTCACTCTCTTAAGTGACCGTGAAGGGATTGACAACCCCTAAGTGTTGGTTTCGAGTTGCTATCGTTTTGTGTAGGTACGAGGGACTTGTGCGTGGTCTCCTACTGGATTGATACATTGGTTCTCAAAAACTGAGGGAAATACTTACGCTACTTTACTGCATCATCCTCTCCTCTTCGGGGAAATCCAACGCAGTGCTCAAGAGGTAGCAAGAAGAATTTCGGGCGCCGTTGCCGGGGAGGCTCACGCAAGCAAGTTAACCATACCAAGTACCTATCGCAATCCCTATCTCTCGCATTACATTATTTGCCATTTGCCTCTCGTTTTCCTCTCCCCCACTTCACCCTTGCCGTTTTATTTGCCCTCTCTTTCCCAATCTCCTCCTCTCTTTCTCGTTTGCCTTTTTCCCTTTGCCTTTCTGTTTGCTTGTGTGTTGGATTACTTGTTTCCATGGCGCAAGATAATACCAAATTGTGTGATTTCTCGAATACCGATAATAATGATTTCCTTAGTACTCCGATTGCTCCTCTTAATAATGACGAGTCTTGTGAAATCAATACCGCTTTGTTGAATCTTGTTATGAAAGATCAATTCGCCGGCCTTCCTAGTGAAGATGCCGCTACTCATCTAAACAATTTTGTTGATTTGTGTGATATGCAAAAGAAGAAAGATACGGATAACAATATTGTCAAATTGAAATTATTTCCGTTTTCACTTAGAGATCGTGCTAAAGTTTGGTTTTCGTCTTTGCCTAAAAATAGTATTGATTCTTGGAACAAGTGCAAAGATGCTTTTATCTCTAAGTATTTTCCTCCCGCTAAGATTATCACTCTTAGGAACGATATCATGAATTTTAAACAACTTGATCATGAGCATGTTGCCCAATCTTGGGAAAGAATGAAATTAATGCTTCGCAATTGCCCTACTCATGGTTTGAATTTATGGATGATCATACAAAATTTTTATGCCGGATTGAACTTTGCTTCTAGAAATCTTTTAGATTCGGCCGCAGGAGGCACTTTATGGAAATTATGTTAGGGGATGCTACCAAATTGCTTGATAATATTATGGCTAATTATTCTCAATGGCACACCGAAAGATCTTCTAGTAAAAAAGTGCATGCTATAGAAGAAATTAATGTTTTGAGTGAAAAGATGGATGAACTTATGAAGATGTTTTCTCCAAAAAATACTCCTCTTGATCCCAATGATATGCCTTTATCTACTTTGCGTGAGAATAATAATGAATGTATGGATGTGAATTTTGTTGGCAGGAATAGTTTTGGAAACAACGCTTATAGAGGGAATTTTAATCGTAGGCCTTATCCTAGTAATCCTTCTAATATTTATGGAAATTCCTACAACAACTCTTATGGAAATTTTAATAAGATGTCCTCTGAATTTGAGAGTAGTGTTAAAGAGTTTATGAATTCACAAAAGAATTTTAATGCTTTGCTTGAAGAGAAATTGCTTAAAGTTGATGATTTGGCTAGGAACGTTGATAGAATTTCTCTTGAAATTGATTATCTAAAGGTTAGATCTATTCCTCCTAAGAATGATATCAATGAGTCTCTCAAAGCCATGAGAATTTCCATTGATGAGTGCAAGAAAAGAACCGCTAGGATGCGTGCTTCCAAAGATTCCTTTATTAAAGCGTGTTCTTCCAATCCCTATGAAAATCAAGATGAAGATCTAAAAGTTATTGATGTGTCCCTCATTAAATCTTTGTTTTGCAATATGAATCTTCATGAATCTGAAGATTATCTTCCTTTACCTAGAAGGCGTTCTAAGAATTCGGAGTTTCTAGATCTTGATGATGAAATTGATGAAAGTGGGATTGAAATAAATAAAAACCGTGATGTTGCTAAACCCACTATTTTGGATCTCAAGGAATTTAATTATGAAAATTGCTCTTTGATTGGTTGTATTTCCTTATTGCAATCCGTGCTAGAATCTCCTCATGCTTATAGTCAAAATAAGGCCTTTACCGAACACATTGTTGATGCCTTGATGCAACCTTATGAAGAAAAACTTGAGTTGAAAGTTTCTATCCCTAGAAAACTCTATGATGAGTGGGAAACTATTATTAAAATTAAAATTAAAGATTTTGAGTTTCATGCTTTGTGTGATTTGGGTGCTAGTGTCTCTACTATCCCCAAAACTTTATGTGATTTGCTAGATTTTCGTGATTTTGATGATTGCTCTCTAAACTTGCATCTTGCGAATTCCACTATTAAAAAGCCTATGGGAAGAATTAATGATGTTCTTATTGTTGCAAATAGGAATTATGTGCCCGTAGATTTTATCGTTCTTGACATAGGTTGCAATCCTTCATGTCCTATTATTCTTGATAGACCATTCCTTAGAACGATTGGTGCAATTATTGATATGAAGGAAGGGAATATTAGATTCCAATTTCCCTTAAAGAAGGGTATGGAACACTTCCTTAGAAAGAAAATAAAATTACCATATGAATCTATCATGAGAGCCACTTATGGATTGCTTACCAAAGATGGCAATACCTAGATCTATCCTTGCTTTTATGCGTAGCTAGGGGCGTTAAACGATAGCGCTTATTGGGAGGCAACCCAATTTTATTTTGTGTTTTTTGTTTTTGCTTCTGTTTAGGAATAAATAATCCATCTACCTTCTGTTTGGATGTGGTTTTATGTTTTAATTAGTGTTTGTGCCAAGTAGGACCTATAGGATAACCTACGATGATAGTTGATTTGATTCTGCTGAAAAATAGAAACTTTGCGCGCACGAATTTAGTTATGATAAATCACAGGAACGTGATTTTGCGTTGATTCTTTATGCTGATGATCAATAAACAAATTGTCCAGGACTTCCTATTTTTGTAGAATTTTTAGAGTTCCATAAGTTTGTGTTAGTTACAGATTGCTACAGACTGTTCTGTTTTTGATAGATTCTGTTTTTCGTGTGTTGTTTGCTTATTTTGATGAATCTATGGCTAGTAAATTAGTTTATAAACCATAGAGAAGTTGGAATACAGTAGGTTTAACACCAATATAAATAAAGAATGAGTTCATTACAGTACCTTGAAGTAGTCTTTTGTTTTCTTTCTCTAACGGAGCTCACGAGATTTCTGTTGAGTTTTGTGTTGTGAAGTTTTCAAGTTTTGCGTAAATTCTTTTGATGGATTATGGAACAAGGAGTGGCAAGAGCCTAAGCTTAGGAATGCTCATGGCACCCCCAAGATAATCCAAGGACACTAAAAAGTCAAAGCTTGAGGATGCCCCGGAAGGCATCCCCTCTTTCGTCCACTTTCATCGGTAATTTACTTGGAGCTATATTTTTATTCACCAACATGATATGTGTTTTGCTTGGAGCGTCTTGTATTATTTGTGTCTTTGCTTGTTAGTCTACCACAATCATACTTGCTGTACACATCTTTTGAGAGAGCCATACATGAATTGAAATTTGTTAGAATACTCTATGTGCTTCACTTATATCTTTTGAGCTTGATAGTTTTGCTCATAGTGCTTCACTTATATCTTTTGAGCATGATAATTTTTGCTCTAGTACTTCACTTACATCTTTTAGAGCACGGTGGTGGATTTGTTTTAAAGAAACTATTGATCTCTCATGCTTCACTTAGACTATTTTGAGAGTCATTGATAGCATGATAATTTGCTTAATGTTAATATACTTAGTGTTCAAGACATGTGAAACTTTCTTTTGAGTAAATTGAATACTAAAGATAAGTTTGGTGCTTGATAATTGTTCTGAGATACGGAGGTAATAATATCAAAGTCGTGCTAGTTGATAATTGTGAATTTGTAAAATACTTGTGTTGAAGTTGCAAGTCCCGTAGCATGCACGTATGGGTAAAGTTGTGTAACAAATTTGAAACATGAAGTGTACCTGGCTTGTGCATCCTTATGAGTGGTGGTCGGGAACGAGCGATGGTCTTTTCCTACCAATCTATCCCCCTAGGAGAATGCGCGTAGTACTTGAATTTTTTGATGGCTTCTAAAATTTTTGCAATAAGTATATGAGTTCTTTTGACTAATGTTGAGTTCATGGATTATACGCACTCTCACCTTTTCACCTTTGCTAGCCTCTTCGGTACCGTGCATTGCCCTTTCTCACCTTGAGAGTTGGTGCAAACTTCGCCGGTGCATCCAAACCCCATGATACGATTCCCTCTATCACACATAAACCTCCTTATATCTTCCTCAAAACAACCACCATACCTACCTATCATGGCATTTCCATAGTCATTCCGAGATATATTGCCATGCAACTTCCATCATCATCATCATGACATACATTACTTTTGTCATATTGCCATCGCATGATCATGTAGTTGACATCGTATTTGTGGCAAAGCCACCATGCATTATTTTCCATATGTGTCACTCTTGATTCATTGCACCATCCCGGTACACCGCCGGAGGCATTCATATAGAGTCATCCTTTGTTCTAAACTAGATGACTCGTTGCGCCAATGGCGCAAAGGCCGAGTGTAAGCGATGTATTGAAAGAGTGTGCATTAAAATATGTAAACTAAAAATAAAACATATGGAAATAAGTCACAAAATTAGGAGTGATAGCAAGGTATATTCTTCTATAGCTCTTTCCCCCACTCCCTCCTATTTATAAAGCATAAGTAAACATCAAACTGGACCATCCCAGATTGAGCATATCACAAGCACACATATCTTCATTAGACATGGAAGTGCCATTTTTAGTACACGACCAGCAAGACAGAGTATTAAGGATTAATATGATCAACACTCATCAGGCATTGCTATTTAAAATGATAAGCCATATTATCTTGATGGTACATAACCAAAAAGCTCTAGCATTTCCCGCCAGTTATACTACTTCTTGCTCATCAAGATTCTTGTTCTTGGAGAGATCACACCAAGCAAACACGATTCAGTTGAGCACAGACACGTAAAGATTCATGATCAAGAACAGAGTTAAATTTATCTTGCATAGAAATTCTCTCAATTGTCAGAAAGGGGAGACATTGATAAAAGCTTCTTCTATCTGTCTGTAGTCCTGATGCTTCTACTTGTCAGAGCATCATGCATCTACAAATACAAGGAAAAAAATATAGTTTACATTACAAGGAAAGAAATAGGAGAACAATGTTCTCTAATCTTGATCATGTATGTATTGACCAATTAAGAATGCAATTCAAGTGCGTTTGCTAAATCGTAGATGACAAAGTAAAACCTTGATGTAGTACATGTGTTTTCTGATCCACCCACAAGAATCTGGGCCTTCATCCAGGATCAGATGGCTCGGACATGGTTTTTCTATTTTTGCAACCGTGACCCTTCTTCTATTGTAGTCGCTCCCATTCGAGAGAAATAAAAAGGAACAAAGTCCCCCCCCCAAAAAAAATCCTCAAACAACTAATAAATAAAAAGGAGCAAGTTGCCACACCAAGCAATTAGTGTGGATATGTTGTTAGGAGACACTTGGTGCTGCTAGAACTTAAACAAGTGATCCACTAACATAGTAGTACACTATTTTTAAGGAACACGACATACAATTTGTGAAAGAATTTACCCTAACATCTTAATACTTCAAGGTTTTAAGAAAAGAAAAACATATGGTCTAGGAATAAATAGACTAAAGGAGCATAGGAGAGGAGTGAAGCGATCATATCAATTTAACTGCTTCAGAATCATCGGTATAAGAAAACATGGATGCACTACATACTGACTCAGATAGCTCCTTGCCTTTACTTATCCGATCAACAACATCTATATTTTGATCTGCAAAATCATATACAAGGCGCGGGCAGAAGCACAAAAAAAAGGATATATTCTTCTTCTTTTGATCTTCTCTACCACTTTCAAGCCCTCCGTAAAAAGAGGGCGCAGACCCGGCTAGGATATTTTACGGTAGTAAAGCAGAATTGCAAGGATCCACTTAAATATTATTATTATTACTATTATTATTATTATTATTATTATTATTATTATTATTCATAGATAGTTTTTGTATAACCCTATTTCATTGACAGGCTTTACGTGATAATATATGCCAAACTAATTGCAAACACTAATTGATCACCCGGTGCGGAGTAAAAAACTTATAGCAAGCAAGTGATCACACACACAAACATTCCCAGGGAAAATGCGTAAACCCACAAATCAAAAAACTACTGATAAGACCATATATGACTTCGCAGCTAATCAGGCATCTATAAAAGAGAACAGTGTAGGTAATCTCCTCACGGAACCATGTATGCCTATGCAACCAAAAAAGTATCTATAGCGAACAGCGATTGAAAACATCTGTGTAGAACAGATCAGAAAAGTCAGTTTCGTCTTTGTAGTCCGCATTGGAATCAATAAAAAGACTTATATATAGGAACAGAGGGAGTACATGACAGTCATTGTCAAACGATCAGTCCAGAGAGATCATTGATACTGAAGCAGGAGCAGGAGACATTAGATAGAACAGAAATATACATTCCTCACCTTAATGGCAAAGGCCGAACCCATGAAGAAAGCACTACGACCTTGATGCAGAGCATGAATATCGCTCCCTTGTTGGAAACCATTGAACCTGAGAAGCACCTGCCAGGCTAAACTTGCTCCTCCTGTTCCCTAGCCACCTCCATAAATTTATCTTCGTTAGGAACAAGTTTCATAGCCACCTGCAATGTCCCCACATATGGGTAATTCATCAAAGAAGCTTTCAAAGAAAAATAACCAAAGAAAAACACAAATGAAAGGCAAGCTTACACAAAATGTTGTCCTAGTTCCGTCAAGCAATCTAACGATAAGATAGCAAGCTTACCTGAATGGGAATGACCCGTGACCTGGAACTCAGCAAGATTTTCAGCTAATTCTCTCGGCGCCCAGGATGGCCACAGCTAGGTGATGCTGACATCCACTGCAACCGGCCGGTGGTCAAGCACTTTAGGGGGACTCGTGCTTGCATCAACACAAATCATATTATCAAAATGCAAGTGCAAACTTAATTGGGTTTGCAAGATGGTTAAAATTCACCTTAGTCTTCTTCAACTCTTCAATTAAAATTGTTCTTCATCTCTTCTTTCTCCGATCTGCACACATCATGTTTAGAAAATCCACATATTAGGAAAAATAAAATGTGAATGAGAGAGAGATAGAGGAGCACCTAATTTCCTTTGCCCTATTTCTTCTTTCTCATATCTGCACACGTCAAGTCAACAATCCAATTAGATATACATATACATGCAGCTATGTATATTTAGTAATCAATAATTTCCTTTCATCACATACACTTGTGCTAGATAGTACATTAAACTCTGGTAATGTTGAAGTATGAACAGCAAGCGGATCTCTGCAAAAAGAAATCAAAGAAAAAAGGAGTTGGGACATTCTTATTTAAGTTCTTGGTACCTGACATCTGTGTAGATTTCAGGAGGGTACCATTCAATCCATATGTCCATCCCTGCAAAACTGTACCAAAAAAGCTGCAAATTAAGCAACTATATCTCATTGGCTAATCTCCAGATCTGCACCTCTCCTTGAAAAGAGGGGGAGGAGGAGCTATCATACCTGCAGATAGGCTGGTGATGGCAAGGTCGCCGGCAAGGAGACCCAGCTCTGGCCGAAGACATCGGCTCCCACGCGCTGCTGGGATGTCAGCTATATCTGAAGATATTTGGATAAAGATGATGTTCATCTGCTGTAGTTTTTTCAAACGATACACATAAAGGGCCAGCAAGACAACTTATTACGTACACCATATGTAAATATTAGCACCTAAACATATGGCATATCCTCCAGTACTTCTTAATTGAAAAACTGGAAATAAAACTTATCTCATTGGTTCATAGCCTTCTCTATCCTTGCTCCTCACAAGAGCCATCAGTTTCACAAATAACCGAATCATCTATTGTTCTTGCTCTCTTACTCTTGTCCTCTCCCTTTAGTGCAGTGAACATCAGCTACATACATCATAGGTAAATGTTAGCAACTAAACATATGGCATATCCTCCATTACTTCTTAAATGAAAACTGAAAATAAAACTTCTCATTGGCTCAGACCCTTCTCAATCCTTGCCACTCACAGGAGTTTTCAGTTTCACAAATAAACGGATATGACATCAACCAACACAGGTAGTAGCAGAACCAGCAGCACCCAACAACATCACATCTAGCAGCAGCACAAGTAGTACCCATACCCCTCAGAGAAACAACACAAGCACACAGTACAGTAGTAGTACTAAATTGATGGAAGATCAAGGAGGAAGCAGAAGCTCACCAACCTGACGGAGACGAGAGCGAGCGGAGGAGGGGTGTGGGCGACGCGTGGTGGCACTCGTGCATTCTCGAGCATGCAGCATGTTTCCAGCGACGCGGACGGAGCACTTGGCGACGACTCCCTGCGACTACTCATCGATGCAGGGGACCTCGCCATCGTTGTTTCTCTCGCTCACTGCTTGGCGGCTCGGCGGCGGCAAGACGACTGTGGCCTCCTCCTGCCAAGTCCGGATCGAGGCGGCGCACGGGGGAGAGAGATGGGTAAGGGAGGTCTGCACATGCCATGTCCAGGAAAATCACAAGGAGGCAGAGGCAAACCCTTAATAACCTCAAGCTGCTGCTGCTCCTCTTCCTCTGTGCAGCCCTCATCTCCAGAGCCACCGGTGCCATGGGTGGGCTCCTTCGTTGGATCCGCCCGACCTGGATCCACCGGAGGAGCGGCGAGCCGAGCTCGGGGCGGGCCTCCATGGCGGCCTCCTGGTGGCGGGGTACGTCTACGGGGGAGAGAGATGGGTAAGGGAGTAATGGAGGAGAGGAGAGAGGGCGATGGTGCAGGGGCTCACCATAGCCGCGGGTGTCCACGGCGGCCACCGCCGTCGTTGCCTTCCTTTGCCCTCGAGTGGAGCGCCGCCGCCTGCGTGCATCGGCCGGCCTGCACCTGATCCAGAGGGGAGGTGGGTGCATGGTGGAGCAGTAGAGGGTGGGTGGTGGCGGCTAGGGTTGAGAGGGAGGAGACGGGAGAGAGAGAGGAGAGGGGAGGAGGCGATGGCGGAGGTGACGGGAAAGTGGAAAAGCGAGAGGAGGGGAGATGGGGCGCTCGGGACTTATCTCTCCCCGCGCTGCTACAGTATGACGCAAAAAAGGAGACGTGGCAACGACCGCTAGTTGGGCGCACTAGCTCATCCTTTATATGTTCAATATCGAGTTGTAATTGTTGAGTTGTAAGAACAATAAAAGTGTGATGATAATCATTATTAGAGCATTGTCCCAAGTGAGGAAAGGATGATGGAGACTATAATTCCCCCATAAGTCGGAATGAGACTCCGGTCGAAAAAAAAGAGGCCATAAAAAAAGAGAAAGGCCCAAACAAAAAAAAAAGAGAGAAAAAGAGAGAAGGGACAATGCTACTATCATTTTACCATACTTGTGCTTCAAAGTACTCCCTCCGTAAACTAATATAAGAGCGTTTAGATTACTATTTTAGTTATCTAAACACTCTTATATTAGTTTACAGAGGGAGTAGCACTTTGTTCTTCATGTAGTGAGTCTCATATATTGTGCTTCAAAGTAGGACCAAGATCTTCATGATAGTGAGTCTCATAAGTTGTCTTTTTATACTAGTGGGAATTTTTCATTATAGAACTTGGCTTGTATATTTCAATGATGGGCTTCCTCAAAATGCCCTAGGTCTTTGTGAGCAAGCGAGTTGGATGCACACCCACTAGTTTTCTTTTGTTGAGCATTCATAGCTCTAGTGCATCCGTTGCATGGCAATCCCTACTCCTCATGTTGACATCAATTGATGGGCATCTCCATAGCACATCGATTAGCCTCGTCAATGTGAGACATTCTCCTTTTTTGTCTTCTCCACACAATCCCCATCATCATATTTTATTCCACCCATAGTGCTATATCCATGGCTCGCGCTCATGTATTGCGTGAAAGTTGAAAAAGTTTGAGATTATTTAAGTATGAAACAATTGCTTGGCTTGTCATCACGGGTATAGAAGTTGGGAACATCTTTGTGTGACGAAAATGAAGCATAGCCTAACCATATGATTTTGTAGGGATGAACTTTCTTTGGCCATGTTATTTTGAGAAGACATTATTGCTTTGATTAGTATGCTTAAAGTATTATTATTTTTGTGTCAATATGAACTTTTGTCTTGAATCTTTCAGATCTGAATATTCCTATCACAATTAAGAAGACTTACATTGAAATTATGCCAAAGTATCACTTCGCATCAAAAATTCTTTTTTTTATCATTTACCTACTCGAGGACGAGCAGGAATTAAGCTTGGGGATGCCTGATACGTCGACGTATCTATAATTTTTGATTGCTCCATGCTACTTTATCTACTGTTTTGGATTATATTGAGCTTTATTTTCCACTTTTATATTACTTTTGGGACTAACCTATTAACCGGAGGCCCAGCCCAGAATTGTTGTTTTTTGCCTTTTTCAGTATTTCGAAGAAACAGAATATCAAACGGAGTCCAAACGGAATGAAAACTTCGGGATCGTGATTTTCCAACCGAACGTGATCCAGGAGACTTGGACCCTACTCCAAGAAGCTTCCGAGGAGGTCACGAGGGTGGAGGGCACGCCCCCCTAGGCGCGCCCCCTACCTCGTGGGCCCCTCGGAGCTCCACCGACGTACTCCTTCCTCCTATATATACCTATGTATCCCCGAACGATCAAAACAGGAGCCAAAAACCTAATTCCACCGCCGCAACCTTCTGTATCCACGAGATCCCATCTTGGGGCCTGTTCCGGAGCTCCACCGGAGGGGGCATCCACCATGGAGGGCTTCTACATCATCACCATAGCCCCTCCGATGAAGTGTGAGTAGTTTACTTCAGACCTTCGGGTCCATAGCTAGTAGCTAGATGGCTTCTTCTCTCTTTTTGGATCTCAATACAATGTTCTCCCCCTCTCTCGTGGAGATCTATTCGATGTAATCTTCTTTTTGCGGTATGTTTGTTGAGACCGATGAATTGTGGGTTTATGATCCAGTATTATCTATGGAAAATATTTGATTCTTCTCTGAATTCTTTTATGTATGATTGAGTTATCTTTGCAAGTCTCTTCGAATTATCTTTTTGGTTTGGCCAACTAGATTGGTAGTTCTTGCAATGGGAGAAGTGCTTAGCTTTGGGTTCAATCTTGCAGTGTCCTTACTCAGTGACAGAAAGAGTTGCAAGGCACGTATTGTATTGTTGCCATCGAGGATAACAAGATGGGGTTTTTATCATATTGCATGAATTTATCCCTCTACATCATGTCATCTTGCTTACGGCGTTACTCTGTTTTTACTTAATACTCTAGATGCATGCTGGATAGCGGTCGATGAGTGGAGTAATAGTAGTAGATGCAGAATCGTTTCGATCTACTTGTTTTGGACGTGATGCCTATATACATGATCATTGCCTAGATATACTCATAACTATGCTCAATTCTGTCAATTGCTCAACAGTAATTTGTTCACCCACCGTAGAATACTTATGCTCTTGAGAGAAGCCACTAGTGAAACCTATGGCCCCCAGGTCTATTCTCATCATATCAATCTATATCACTTTATTTACTTGCTTTGTTTTTACTTTGCCTTTTACTTTTTACTTTGCATCTATCTATCAAAAATACCAAAAATATTATCTCTATCAGATCTCACTCTCGTAAGTGACCGTGAAGGGATTGACAACCCCTAAGCGTTGGTTGCGAGTTGCTATTGTTTTGTGTAGGTACAAGGGACTTGTGCGTGGTCTCCTACTGGATTGATACCTTGGTTCTCAAAAATTGAGAGAAATACTTACGCTACTTTACTGCATCATCCTCTGCTCTTCGGGGAAAT
Organism: Triticum dicoccoides; assembly: GCF_002162155.2. NCBI lineage: Eukaryota > Viridiplantae > Streptophyta > Magnoliopsida > Poales > Poaceae > Triticum > Triticum dicoccoides. The sequence goes on along the minus strand of NC_041391.1, from coordinate 352,205,586 downwards.
CCAACGCAGTGCTCAAGAGGTAGCAGCAGCTAGCCCAATCAGCATCACAATACCATCCACAGCAAGATGTCCATGACTTTTGTATATCAGTCCCTTCCTAGGAGAACCCTTCAAGTATCTCGGGATTCTATATACTACCTCTAGATGTCCACTTCTAGGCTCATGCATATATCTGCTCAGAACACTTACTGCAAATGCAATGTCTGGTCGTGTATGACACAAGTACAACAGTCTTCCCACCAATCGCTGATATCTTTCTTTATCCACTAGATCACTTGATTGGGCAGTCACTTTATGATTTTGATCAATTGGGGTTGAAGCAGCTCGACAACCCAACATGCCAACATCACAGAGGAGATCCAGGGTATACTTTCTTTGAGAAAGAGCTATTCCTTTTTCAGACCATGCCACTTCTATACCAAGGAACTACTTGAGTCGACCAAGATCTTTAACTTCGAATGCCTTACTCAAACGCCCCTTTAACCTTGCTATCTCTACGTCATCATCGCTAGTGATAATGATATCATCGACATAAACTTCAAGGATGGTCATTTTTTTCTTTAGAGTGTATAAAACAATGTATTGTCACCATTGCATTGTCCATACCCCATGTCACACACAGCCTATCTAAACTTGTCAAACCAAGCTCTTAGAGACTGTTTCAATCCATAAAGAGCTTTCTTTAGCCTGCATACCTTGCCAGCAGTCTCAGAAGTTGAGAACCCAGGTGGAATATCCATGTATACCTCCTCCTTCAAGTCCCCATGCAAGAAGGCATTATTCACATCAAGTTGGTGTAAAGGCCACCCAAAATGTGTTGCACGGGAGATTAGAATCCTCACGGTGTTCATCTTTGCTACTCGAGCAAAGGTCTCATCGTAGTCAATGCCATATGTCTGGCTGTACCCCCTCGACACAAGCCCTGCTTTGTACCTTTCAACCTTTCCTTCTAATTCTGCTTCACAGTGTATACCCACTTGCAGCTAACCGCCTTCTTTCTTGTTGGAAGGGGTGTTAGTACCCATGTCTTGTTCTTACACAGAGACTCCAGCTCTTCCACCATGGCCACTCGCCACTTTGAGTCCTCCTTTGCCTTCTTCCAGTCAGTCGGAACTGACACGGACTGAAGAGAAGCAACAAATGCTTTGTGGGCTGGAGATAATGCTTCATAGGAAACATAATTTCCAATATCATTGTCATCGAATCCATACCGTTTCTCTGGTATCCCTACTGTTGCTCGAGTAGTTCTCCTTAAGGCCACTGACCCTTCCTCTTGATCCCCGCCAGAAGAGATGGATATAACATCACTACTATCATGTTGTTCCGTTAGTGGCGGATCTCGTTGCTCCCCCTAATGTGCAACACCCTCACCTCGCTTTCGTGAGTACACCTTTAGATGCTCCTCCTGCTCTGTTATCCACCTCAGCACAGTACCAATCTGAGACAGGGAACGCTTTCGCAAATACACCTTTGGCTCCTCATCTTGCTCTGGTGTCCACCTCGACTACCAACCTGAGCTGGTGTCGGTGTACCAATCTGCACATCACCGATGGAAGTCGATGCTTCTATACAGGAGCCACATGAGTTACTGTGGAGTCGTCTGTTGCATGAGGTGATTGATGCATCGTCTGCATTTGTGTGCCACTACTCTCCCCCTCTTGACCAATTTCCGGTTGGAGACATTGGTCAAGGTCTTCAAACAAGACACTTAGATCAGTTTTCTCACCATAGAAAGGTTCTGATTCACGAAACGTAACATCCATGCTCACAATGTCCGCCTCTCAGACGGACTCCAACATTTGCACCTTCTTTGTCCTGAAGAATACCCAATAAGGATGCACTTGATGGCCCGAGGATCCAATTTGTTGACTGATGGCCTATGATCACGAAGAAAACAAGTGGAACCGAACACCTTGGGAGGAGCAGGAAATTTCTTTTCTACAAAAACCAACTCACACGGTGATTTCATACCTATCACTTGGGATGGTGCGCGGTTGATCAAGAAGGTGGCCATCATGACAACTTCACTCCACAGGAACTCGGGCACATTCATGGTGAAAATCAGTGCTCGGGCCACCTCTAGCAGGTGGTGATTTTTCCTCTCTGCCACCCCATTCTGAGGTGGTGTGTCTGGGCAAGATGTTTGATGCAGGAGGCCCTTGTCTGAATGAAGGCACCAATGGCCTTGTTAACATACTTGGTGCCATTGTCAGATCTGAGTGCTTGAATTTCCGCATTAAATTGAGTCTGGACAAGTGCATAAAAGACTTTGAAACACTGAGACACTTCATCTTTATGTTTCAGAAGATAGACCCAAGTCATCCGAGAATGACAATCAATGAACATAACGAAGTACTTCATACCACTGACAGATAACATTGGACAAGCCCATACATCAGAGTGGATCAATACAAAAGGAGATATGCTCCTGACCCCCTTACTTGTTGGAAATATGCCCTAGAGGCAATAATGAAAGGTTATTATTATATTTCCTTGTTCATGATAATTGTCTTTATTCATGCTATAACTGTATTATCCGGAAATCGTAATACACGTGTGAATACATAGACAGATGGTCATGGTTTCCTGGCTATGTACATTAGATGTCATTGATAACGGGATCACATCATTAGGAGAATGATGTGATGGACAAGACCCAATCCTAAGCATAGCACTAGATCGTGTAGTTCGTTTGCTAGAACTTTTCCAATGTCAAGTATCTTTTCCTTAGACCATGAGATCGTATAACTCCCAGATACCGTAGGAGTGCTTTGGGTGTACCAAACGTCACAACGTAACTGGGTGACTATAAAGGTGCACTGCAGGTATCTCCGAAAGTGTTTGTTGGGTTGACACGGATCGAGACTGGGATTTGTCACTCCATATGACGGAGAGGTATCTCTGGGCCCACTCGGTAATGCATCATCATAATGAGCTCAAAGTGACCAAGTGTTTGCTCACGGGATCATGCATTACGGTACGAGTAAAGTGACTTGCCGGTAACGAGACTGAACGAGGTATTGGGATACCGACTCTCGGGCAAGTAACGTACCGATTGACAAAGGGAATTGTATACGGGGTTGATTGAATCCTCGACATCGTGGTTCATCCGATGAATCATCGAGGAGCATGTGGGAGCCAACATGGGTATCCAGATCCCGCTGTTGGTTATTGATCGGAGAGCCGTCTCGGTCATGTCTGCGTGTCTCCCGAACCCGTAGGGTCAACACACTTAAGGTTCGGTGACGCTAGGGTTATTAGGAAGACTTGTATGTGATTACAAAATGTTGTTCGGAGTCCCGGATGAGATCCCGGACGTCACGAGGAGTTCAGGAATGGTACGAAGGTGAAGATTTATATATAGGAAGTGCTGTTTCGGCCATCGAGAAAGTTCCGGGGTCACCCGGTATTGTACCGGGACCACCGAAAGGGTCCTGGGGGTCCACCGGGTGGGGCCACCCATCCCGGAGGGCCCCGTGGGCTGAAGTGGGGAGGGGACCAGCCCCTGGTGGGCTGGTGCGCCCCCCCCCTGGGCCCCCCTCTGCGCCTAGGGTTGGGAGCCCTAGGGGAGGGGGCGCCTCCACTTGCCTTGGGGGGCACTCCACCCCCCTTGGCCGCCGCCCCCCCTTAGAGATCCCATCTCTAGGGCCGGCGCCCCCCCTGGGGGCCTATATAAAGGAGGGCGGGAGGGAGGGCAGCCGCACCCCTGAGTCTTGGCGCCTCCCTCCCCCTGCTACACCTCTTCCTCCTCCCGTGGTTGCTTGGCGAAGCCCTGCCGGAGTACTGCTTCTCCACCACCACCACGCCGTCGTGCTGCTGCTGGAGCCTTCTTCCTCAACCTCTCCTTCCCCCTTGCTGGATCAAGAAGGAGGAGACGCCATCCGCTCCGTACGTGTGTTAAACGCGGAGGTGTTGTCCGTTCAGCACTTGGTCATCAGTGATTTGGATCACAGCGAGTACGACTCCATCATCCCCGTTCTCTTGAACGCTTTCGCTCGCGATCTACAAGGGTATGTAGATGCACTCCTATCACTCATTTCTTAGATGAACTCATAGATGGATCTTGGTGAAACCGTAGGAAAATTTTTAATTTTCTACAACGTTCCCCAACAGTGGCATCATGAGCTAGGTCTATGCATAGTTCTCTATTGCACGAGTAGAACACAATTTTGTTGTGGGCGTAGATGTTGTCAACTTTCTTGCCGCTAGTAGTCTTATTTTGCTTCAGCGGTATTGTGGGATGAAGCGGCCCGGACCGACCTTACACGTACGCTTACGTGAGACAGGTTCCACCGACTGACATGCACTAGTTGCATAAGGTGGCTAGCGGGTGTCTGTCTCTCCCACTTTAGTTGGAGCGGATTCGACGAAAAGGGTCCTTATGAAGGGTAAATAGAAGTTGACAAATCACGTTGTGACTTTAACGTAGGTAAGAAAACGTTCTTGCTAGATCACCTATAGAAGCCACGTAAAACTTGCAACAACAATTAGAGGACGTCTAACTTGTTTTTGCAGCAAGTGTCTTGTGATGTGATATGGCCAAAAGTTGTGATGAATGATGAATGATATATTGTGATGTATGAGATCATGTTCTTGTAACAGGAATCACGACTTGCATGTCGATGAGTATGACAACCGGCAGGAGCCATAGGAGTTGTCTTAATTATTGTATGACCTGCGTGTCAATGATTTAACGCCATGTAATTACTTTACTTCTTTGCTAAAACGTTAGCCATAGTGGTAGAAGTAATAGTTGGCGAGCAACTTCATGGAGACACGATGATGGAGATCATGATGATGGAGATCATGGTGTCATGCCGGTGACGAAGATGATCATGGAGCCCCGAAGATGGAGATCAAAGGAGCTATATGATATTGGCCATATCATGTCACTACTATATAATTGCATGTGATGTTTATTATGTTTATGCATCTTGTTTACTTAGAACGACGGTAGTAAATAAGATGATCCCTTATAATAATTTCAAGAAGTGTTATCCCCTAACTGTGCGTCGTTGCTAAAGTTCGTTGTTTCGAAGCACCACGTGATGATCGGGTGTGATAGATTCTTACGTTCACATACAACGGATGTAAGACAGTTTTACACATGCAAAAACACTTAGGGTTAACTTGACGAGCCTAGCATGTACAGACATGGCCTCGGAACACAGAGACCGAAAGGTCGAACATGAGTCGTATGGAAGATACGATCAACATGGAGATGTTCACCGATGATGACTAGTCCGTCTCACGTGATGATCGGACACGGCCTAGTCGACTCGGATCGTGTAACACTTAGATGACTAGAGGGATGTCTAATCTGAGTGGGAGTTCATTAAATAATTTGATTAGATGAACTTAATTATCATGAACTTTAGTCTAAAACCTTTGCAAATATGTCTTGTAGATCAAATGGCCAACACTCATGTCAACATAAACTTTAACGCGTTCCTAGAGAAAACCAAGCTGAAAGATGATGGCAGCAACTATACAGACTGGGTCCGGAACCTGAGGATCATCCTCATAGCTGCCAAGAAAGCATATGTCCTAGATGGACCGCTAGGTGAAGCACCCATCCCAGAGAACCAAGACATTATGAACGCTTGGCAAACACGTGCTGATGATTACTCCCGCGTTCAGTGCGGCATGCTTTACAGCTTAGAACCGGGGCTCCAAAAGCGTTTTGAGCAACACGGAGCATATGAGATGTTCGAGGAGCTAAAAATGGTTTTCCAAGCTCATGCCCGGGTCGAGAGATATGAAGTCTCCGACAAGTTCTACAGTTGTAAGATGGAGGAAAATAGTTCTGTCAGTGAGCACATACTCAAAATGTCTGGGTTGCACAACCGCCTGTCCCAGCTGGACATTAACCTCCCGGACGAGGCGGTCATTGAAAGAATCCTTCAGTCGCTCCCACCGAGCTATAAGAGCTTTGTGATGAACTACAATATGCAGGGGATGGTGAAAACTATTCCTGAAGTATTTTCAATGCTGAAGTCAGCAGAGGTAGAAATCAAGAAAGAACATCAAGTGTTGATGGTCAATAAAACCACCAAGTTCAAGAAGGGCAAGGGTAAGAAGAACTTCAAGAAGGAAGGCAAGGATGTTGCCGTGCCCGGTAAGCCAGTTGCCGGGAAGAAGTCAAAGAATGGACCCAAGCCTGAGACTGAGTGCTTTTATTGCAAAGGGAAGGGTAACTGGAAGCGGAACTGCCCCAAATACTTAGCGGACAAGAAGGCCGGCAACACTAAAGGTATATTTGATATACATGTAATTGATGTGTACCTTACCAGTACTCGTAGTAACTCCTGGGTATTTGATACCGGTGCTGTTGCTCATATTTGTAACTCACAGCAGGAGCTGCGGAATAAGCGGAGACTGGCGAAGGACGAGGTGACGATGCGCGTTGGGAATGGTTCCAAGGTCGATGTGATCGCCGTCGGCACGCTACCTCTACATTTACCTACGGGATTAGATTTGAACCTTAATAATTGTTATTTAGTGCCAAGTTTTAGCATGAACATTGTATCTGGATCTCGTTTGATACGAGATGGCTACTCATTTAAATCCGAGAATAATGGTTGTTCTATTTATATGAGAGATATGTTTTATGGTCATGCCCCGATGGTCAATGGTTAATTCTTGATGAATCTCGAACGTAATGTTACACATATTCATAGTGTGAATACCAAAAGATGTAAAGTTGATAACGATAGTCCCACATACTTGTGGCACTGCCGCCTTGGTCACATTGGTGTCAAGCGCATGAAGAAGCTCCATGCTGATGGACTTTTAGAGTCTCTAGATTATGAATCGTTTGACACATGCGAGCCATGCCTCATGGGCAAGATGAAAAAGACTCCGTTCTCCAGAACAATGGAGCGAGCAACCAACTTGTTGGAAATCATACATACTGATGTGTGTGGTCCAATGAGCGTTGAGGCTCGCGGAGGATATCGTTATGTTCTCACTCTCACTGATGACTTGAGTAGATATGGGTATGTCTACTTAATGAAACACAAGTCTGAGACCTTTGAAAAGTTCAAGGAATTTCAGAATGAGGTAGAGAATCAACGTGACCGAAAGATAAAGTTCCTACGATCAAATCGTGGAGGAGAATATTTAAGTCACGAATTTGGTACACACTTAAGGAAATGTGGAATCGTTTCACAACTCACGCCGCCTGGAACACCTCAGCGTAATGGTGTGTCCGAACGTCGTAATCGCACTCTATTGGATATGGTGCGGTCTATGATGTCTCTTACCGATTTACCGCTATCATTTTGGGGATACGCTCTAGAGACAGCTACATTCACTTTAAATAGGGCACCGTCTAAATCCGTTGAGACGACACCGTATGAATTATGGTTTGGGAAGAAACCTAAGCTGTCGTTTCTAAAAGTTTGGGGATGCGATGCTTATGTCAAGAAACTTCAACCTGAAAAGCTCGAACCCAAGTCGGAAAAATGCGTCCTCATAGGATACCCTAAGGAAACCATTGGTTATACCTTCTACTTAAGATCCGAGGGCAAGATCTTTGTTGCCAAGAATGGATCCTTTCTAGAAAAAGAGTTTCTCTCGAAAGAAGTAAGTGGGAGGAAAGTAGAACTCGATGAAGTACTACCTCTTGAACAGGAAAGTAGTGCAGCTCAGGAAAATGTTCCTGTGATGCCTACACCAACTGGAGAGGAAAATAATGATGATGATCAAGGTACTTCGGATCAAGTTACTACTGAACTTCGTAGGTCCACAAGGACACGTTCCGCACCAGAGTGGTACGACAACCCTGTCTTGGAAATCATGTCGTTAGACAACGATGAACCTTCGAACTATGAAGAAGCGATGGCGGGCCCAGATTCCAACAAATGGCTTGAAGCCATGCGATCCGAGATAGAATCCATGTATGAAAACAAAGTATGGACTTTGACAGACTTGCCCGATGATCGGCGAGCGATAGAAAACAAATGGATCTTTAAGAAGAAGACGGACGCGGATGGTAATGTTACCATCTATAAAGCTCGACTTATCGCTAAGGGTTATCGACAAGTTCAAGGGGTTGACTACGATGAGACATTCTCTCCCGTAGCAAAGCTGAAGTCCATCTGAATCATGTTAGCAATTTCTGCATACTATGATTATGAGATATGGCAGATGGACGTCAAAACGGCATTCCTTAATGGACATCTTAAGGAAGAACTGTATATGATGCAGCCGGAAGGTTTTGTCGATCCTAAGAATGCTAACAAAGTATGCAAGCTCCAGCGATCCATTTATGGGCTGGTGCAAGCATCTCGGAGTTGGAACATTCGCTTTGATGAGATGATCAAAGCGTTTGGGTTTATGCAGACTTATGGAGAAGCCTGCGTTTACAAGAAAGTGAGTGGGAGCTCTGTAGCATTTCTCATATTATATGTGGATGACATACTCTTGATGGGAAATGATATAGGACTTTTGGACAGCATTAAGGCCTACTTGAATAAGTGTTTTTCAATGAAGGACCTTGGAGAAGCTGCTTACATATTAGGCATCAAGATCTATAGGGATAGATCGAGACGCCTCATAGGTCTTTCACAAAACACATACCTTGATAAGATTTTGAAGAAGTTCAAAATGGATCAGTCCAAGAAAGGGTTCTTGCCTGTATTGCAAGGTGTGAGATCGAGCTCGGCTCAATGCCCGACCACGGCAAAAGATAAAGAAGAGATGAGTGTCATCCCCTATGCTTCAGCCATAGGATCTATTATGTATGCCATGCTGTGTACCAGACCTGATGTAAACCTTGCCGTAAGTTTGGTAGGAAGGTACCAAAGTAATCCCGACAAGGAACACTGGACAGCGGTCAAGAATATCCTGAAGTACCTGAAAAGGACAAAGGACATGTTTCTCGTTTATGGAGGCGACGAAGAGCTCGTCGTAAAGGGTTACGTCGACGCTAGCTTCGACACAGATCTGGATGACTCTAAGTCACAAACCGGATATGTGTATATGTTGAATGGTGGAGCAGTAAGCTGGTGCAGCTGCAAGCAGAGCATCGTGGCGGGATCTACATGTGAAGCGGAGTACATGGCAGCCTCGAAGGCAGCGCACGAAGCAATTTGGGTGAAGGAGTTCATCACCGACCTAGGAGTCATACCCAATGCGTCGGGGCCGATCAAACTCTTCTGTGACAACACTGGAGCTATTGCCCTTGCCAAGGAGCCCAGGTTTCACAAGAAGACCAGGCACATCAAGCGTTGTTTCAACTCCATCCGTGAAAATGTTCAAGATGGAGACATAGATATTTGCAAAGTACATACGGATCTGAATGTCACAGATTCGTTGACTAAACCTCTTTCGCGAGCAAAACATGATCAACACCAGAACTCTATGGGTGTTCAATTAATCACAATGTAACTAGATTATTGACTCTAGTGCAAGTGGGAGACTATTGGAAATATGCCCTAGAGGCAATAATAAAAGGTTATTATTATATTTCCTTGTTCATGATAATTGTCTTTATTCATGCTATAACTGTATTATCCGGAAATCGTAATACACGTGTGAATACATAGACCATAATATGTCCCTGGTAAGCCTCTAGTTGACTAGCTCGTTGATCAACAGATGGTCATGGTTTCCTGGCTATGGACATTAGATGTCGTTGATAACGGGATCACATCATTAGAGAATGATGTGATGGACAAGACCCAATCCTAAGCATAGCACTAGATCGTGTAGTTCGTTTGCTAGAGCTTTTCCAATGTCAAGTATCTTTTCCTTAGACCATGAGATCGTGTAACTCCCGGATACCGTAGGAGTGCTTTGGGTGTACCAAACGTCATAACGTAACTGGGTGACTATAAAGGTGCACTACAGGTATCTCTGAAAGTGTCTGTTGGGTTGACACGGATCGAGACTGGGATTTGTCACTCCGTATGACGGAGAGGTATCTCTGGGCCCACTCGGTAATGCATCATCATAATGAGCTCAAAGTGACCAAGTGTTTGGTCACGAGATCATGCATTACGGTACGAGTAAAGTGACTTGCCGGTAACGAGATTGAACGAGGTATTGGGATACCGACGATCGAGTCTCGGGCAAGTAACGTACCGATTGACAAAGGGAATTGTATACGGGGTTGATTGAATCCTCGACATCGTGGTTCATCCGATGACATCATCGAGGAGCATGTGGGAGCCAACATGGGTATCCAGATCCCGCTGTTGGTTATTGATCGGAGAGTCGTCTCGGTCATGTCTGCGTGTCTCCTGAACCCGTAGGGCCTACACACTTAAGGTTCGGTGACACTAGGGTTATTAGGAAGACTTGTATGTGATTACCGAATGTTGTTCGGAGTCCTGGATGAGATCCTGGACGTCACGAGGAGTTCCGAAATGGTCCGGAGGTGAAGATTTATATATAGGAAGTGCTGTTTCGGCCATCGGGAAAGTTTCGGGGTCACCCGGTATTGTACCGGGACCACCGGAAGGGTCCCGGGGGTTCACCGGGTGGGGCCACCCATCCCGGAGGGCCCCGTGGGCTGAAGTGGGGAGGGGACCAGCCCCTGGTGGGCTGGTGCGCCCCCCTGGGCCCCCCTCTGCACCTAGGGTTGGGAACCCTAGGGGAGGGGGCGCCTCCACTTGCCTTGGGGGGCACTCCACCCCCCCTTGGCCGCCGCCCCCCCTTAGAGATCCCATCTCTAGGGCCGGCGCCCCCCCTGGGGGCCTATATAAAGGAGGGGGGAGGGAGGGCAGCCGCACCCCTGAGTCTTGGCGCCTCCCTCCCCCTGCTACACCTCTTCCTCCTCCCGCGGTTGCTTGGCGAAGCCCTGCCGGAGTACTGCTTCTCCACCACCACCACGCCGTCGTGCTGCTGCTGGAGCCTTCTTCCTCAACCTCTCCTTCCCCCTTGCTGGATCAAGAAGGAGGAGACGTCATCCGCTCCGTACGTGTGTTGAACGTGGAGGTGCTGTCCGTTCAGCACTTGGTCATCAGTGATTTGGATCACGGCGAGTACGACTCCATCATCCCCGTTCTCTTGAACGCTTCCGCTCGCGATCTGCAAGGGTATGTAGATGCACTCCTATCACTCGTTGCTTAGATGAACTCATAGATGGATCTTGGTGAAACCGTAGAAAAATTTTTAATTTTCTGCAACGTTCCCCAACATTACTCACATATGAGTTTCTGGTATGTTTAGCAAACTCACAAGCATCACATTTCAGCTTGCTCTTGTCCAGACCACTCATTACATCAGGAAATACTTGATACATTTTGTCAAAAGACACATTGATGTAGGGTAGAACCCTAGATGCCCAATCTTTTACGATTGGAGGGGATCCTACGAAGAACACAAAGAACACAAGGGGAAATCACGAGGGGAAACATGAGAGAATCACTCAAAACAACAAGATTCAGTTACACATGTGCTAGATCCTAGAAACACAAAGAGATACACGATCCAAATCCAACAAAGGACGATACAAGTAGCAAGTTCTTCTTCGTGAGGAGGTCTTGAGGGGTCTTCCCGTGAAGGGGTCTTGAATCCGCTTGGGGGATGTTCTCCAAAGAGGCCATGGACTCCAATGGAGAAGTAACCAAGTGGACGAGCAAAGCTCTATATCTAAAATGAGCTAATCCTTTGCTAACCCTAGAAAGAGGGAGGCGGAGGAGTTTATATAGTCTATGAAGGTGAAGGGGTACAAGGGCTTCGGCCCAACACGCAGCCAACACACAGGCGTTGGACGTCCGACTCATCGGTCGTCCGATGGCTCGCGAGGGTTCAGACGTCCGGGACTGGTCGGATGTTCGACATTTTGGCTCTGGTCAGGATTTGTCGGACGTCTAGTCGGGGTTGGTCGTCCGGTCCGTCGATCGTCCGAAGATCTCCATACTTCCGATGTTTTGGATCAGGTGTGGTGGTGCCGGTCGTTCGGTGGTGCTCGGTCGTCCGGGCGCTGGGAGGTGTCGGTCGTCCGATGAACGTCGGACCTCTGGTCGCTGTAGCATTCACTGGCTCGGCCTTGTCTGGCTGGTGGGATCTTCAGGCATTGGTCGTCCGGTCGGGGTCGGTCGTCCGACGGCTGGAGACTTTCCGGACGCTTTTCTTCTCGCTCCTTGTACTTGGTGTCTGCACTGTCTTGTCCGATGGGTGTAGTTGTTCCATGGCCTTCTTCCAAGTACCTGATCACGCATAGGGTCTCCGCTTGAGGTAGAAGACATGTCTCATAGGTAGAGATAGGTAGTTCAGAGAGGAATGAGTTCACCTTATCTTCAATAGCCTTCGCTCGAGCTCTTGTCATTGGTCCAAGTGGTGTCGTGGGAGACGTAGGTAGGTCCATGGGAGCTATTATCACTAATGTGCACAAGTAACGTTGCCGGCAATACACAAATGGCTAGTCTTGATAGGTCTGATTATGCTAAATACATTCTTGCTAAATATATACCGCCTAGTTTCACATACCAGCAAAAGAAAAAGTTCTTTTATGATTTAAGACATTACTTCTGGGATGATCCACACCTTTATAAAGAAGGAGTATGATGCGGAGCATCCCTCGCTCATCCCCATGGACTCTAATACAACTCGTCAAGCACCTCGAGGACCGATGACAAGAGCACGTGCATGCAACATCAAGAACGAGGTCACTTCTTTCTTCTTTGAGTTTCTTTCGGATTCACACGACACTCGGGTTCCACCTCAAATGGAAACATTATGCATGCTTAGGTACTTCGGAGATCGTCATGAGGAAGCACGGAGGAGGAATCACCAAGTTCACCGGAGACCCAAGAAGAAGGGGAAGCATCAAGACGTGCGAGGAGATGGAGTTCCCGGACACGAAGCCGCGGGAGGGACCAAGTCCCCTGGACACCCCGGGTGCCCGGCCGCGTCGCCACCGGGTGCCCGGCCACTGCCTGGGCGTCGCCCCAGCCTGGCACGGGTGCCCGGCCTCTCGCCCAGCCGCGCCTGGGCCGCACCCTCGGTGCCCGGCCACTGCCTGGGCGTCGCCCCAGCCTGGCACGGGTGCCCGGCCTCTCGCCCAGCCGCGCCTGGGCCGCACCCTCGGTGCTCGGCCACTGCCTGGGCGTCGCCCCAGCCTGGCACGGGTGCCCGGCCCCCAAGGCCCCGGGTGCCCGGCCTCTCGCCCAGCCGCGCCTGGGCTGCACCCCGGGTGCCCGACCACTTGGGCCCGGGTGCCCGGCCTCCTGCCTGAGCCGACCCAGCTCTCCCCGGGTGCCTGGGCTCTCACCCCCCCGGGTGCCCGGCCACCTTCGCCGCCCGCCTGGGCCTCTCCAGCCAGCCCCGGGTGCCCGGGCCCTCCCCCGCGCCAGCCTCCAGCGCCCCCGGGCGCCCGGGCTTTGGACCCCCGGGTGCCCGACCTCTACAACAACATGGGCGCAGCCCCCCCTGACCGGACCGGGTCCCCGGTCCCTTGCACCCCGGGTGCCCGGACCCAACCGAGTGTGTGTGCGTTTTGAGGGTCATTTTGGACCTTTGTATCCCCCTCTCCCTCTATTTCGTCCCTAGACTATAAAAACACCTCCCCTAGCTCTTTTGCAAGGACAACAAAGTATTTGATAGACATTTGTGAGCTTTGCTCCATGGATCCACTCCACTAGGAGATCAAGACCTCCTCTTAGAGTGACCAAACATCAAGACCTCCTCCTTGGGGAAGGATCCCCATCATAGGATCATCAAGCCCTCATCTCCTTCATAGGATTTGGTGTGAACTCTGCCATGTATCTTATTTCCCTTTGATTGTTCATGTACCTTGTGGATCTTGTGTGTTTATTAGTCTAGTGGATGTGTGATTTGGACTTGTTATTGAGTGTTCCTCTTGTTTTCCCTCTTGTGTTCATCTTGTTCTTGGGGATTCCCCCTCCAATTCGTGAAAGATCTTCACCTAGGGTTCCACCCTACAACATCTTGGTATCATGAGCCATGGTTTCTCACGAAATTGGAGCCCCTCTTCTTGTTCTCTAGCCTAATTTTGTTGTGTTCTTCCCCAAATTCGAAAATTCCCCACCAAAAATAGCCCCAAATTTTTTTGTGATTTGTTGGTTTGTTGAGATTTTGTTGGATTTGATCTATGGATTTGCTTGGTTTCAAGTGGATCTAGCCTCCCCCCCCATCCATCTCCACCTTTCCCTCCACGAAATCCACCATTTTTTTGCACTTTCCCATGAATTTCCGCACAAATCCGTCAACCCCGGGCACCCGGACATCAAATCCCGGGCACCCGGACCCCCAGCCCACCCCCGCTGACCTCCCCGGGTGCCCGCACCCCAAACCCCGGGCACCCGCACCCCCGGGCTGTTTGCCTCTGACCACCCCGGGTGCCCGCACCCCCAAACCCTGGGCACCCGCACCCCCCAGAATCAGTCGCGTGCACTTTACCGTTTCGGCCATAACTTTCACTCCCGGAGTCCGATTTTCGCGTTCTTTAGCTCGTTGAGTAGCTATTTACATCCCCCATCCATATAGATAGATTCCATCACCATTTTACTCCATCAAAAATTTGGCATTTTTGCATCTTTGCCTAGGCCATCCACCATATCATACGCAAAACCACCATCGCTTTTCGCAACCTAACCCGTTTTTCGATCCATATAGCATTTGTGGTTGTTTGAGTGGTGAACTGAGTCTCCTAAGGTGTTTCGGCAACTTAGGGACGGTTTCTTCGTCGTCAACCACCACGGCCACTTCCGCATTGCTAACTCCAGAACCACCAACGCTTTCCGCTACCACCATTTGACATTTTCCTTGAGATTTTGAGTTCGCGGTTTTTTACCGTTTCCTAAGGTGTTTCGGCTACTTAGGGACGGGTCTACATCATCTTGGTATCTACATCAAGAACACCACCACTCATCATCGTCGCGAGGTCGTCATCAACATCGACCACTTCACCAAGTTGACACCCTAACCGTAAGCAAGAACGGTACCCTCTATATCATCTTGGTATTGTGGTATCCTATCATTGTACATTCTTGCCATTACATTGTTAACCCCTTAGCCCATTTTGCGTCACTTGCCTATAGAGACTAGCCATTTGAGTATTGTCGGCAACGTTACTTGTGCACATTAGTGATCCATACCTTCCATTGCATACATACCATATCATATTGATATCATCGTGGTATCATCATATCATCCCTTGTGTCACAAGATCGTTCCCGCATATACACAATTGCTATCTTGGTTTGTGCATTTTGCATAAGTGGACATATCAAAAAAAAAGATAATAAGCTTTTAAGCAAAGGAAAAGAGAGCAAAGAGCTTGTAAGCAAGAGCCATAGCATCATACTATTGCACATAAGATTGTCATATCCTATCACCTTGGATCATCTTGAGAAGAACAACGGGAACATCATACACATATCATACTAGGGATAGAAGGCTCATACATTTTGCATCTTATAGTTTATGCACAAGTGTCGTATCCGCCTATTGAGCAATCGTGCTAGCGTCTCTCTTGAGTTGTGCAACACGAGCGTTTTCCGTGGTTTCCACATTTTGTGCTCATTCCTTGGTTGCACGACCCCATTTATCTATCCGTGTGTGTGTTTCCGTGTGCCACATATTGCTATTGGTCTACTTGTTTTACTTGCGAATTTGTGAATCTTTTCCAACATTATTGACTCTTGCTAACATTTTGCATCAAATTTTTGTGCCACTATCCTCACCGAGCTCCACTATAAGCTTTACTTGATAGGTGTGAGTGAACAAGTCCGGTACAAATTCCACTATTCTTTCATCTCACATTGAGTGAAACGGGATACATCCTCAACTTTGGGAAAAGGTAACTTGGTATTGTTTATCTCATTTCCTACTCACCTCTACTCGAGTCTTGTGATGGATAGGCAAGGCATTTCATCTCCGGTCTTCCACAACAACGACATCGTGAACAACTACATCACCAAAACGTCCATCTTCGGACTACAAATGCAAGGCATTGAGCAACTCACTGCCGACATTCATCAACTTGAAGCACGGACAAGAGACTATCTCGACACCAAGTTGGCCGAACAAAGGGATCAAGTACGAGAAATGATGGCCAACTACAAGTCTTCTTCCCCTTCGTCATCTTCAAGGCGGCGACACTCAAGTGGCCAATCTTCAGAACGTCATCAAGCTCAAGCACTACAACACCATCAATATGAAGATGCTCGCGATGCGTACACCTACAAGTCCCAAAAAGCTCTACATCAAGCTACGGCCAAACTTCATGAGCACAAGAGAAGACCGCGAGACAAGCACCACCAAGACGGAGCTACGACTACTACCACCACTTCGGCATCTTCGCCAAGTGTTCTCAAGGCATCTTCGCCTTTGGATGTTGTGCCATCTTCGGCCTTCATCCACGACGAGAGCGATGATGTGCCATCTTCGGCCTTCATCCATGGTGACAACGAAGAGATGGTTGAGCATGGGATTTTCCCTTCGACCACGGCGACGAATGATGACTTGAGTGACTTGTGCCACCATATTGAGAGTGAGAGTGACTTCACCACTAGCCCCATATATGATGAGTTGCCCCAATTCCCATGTGAGGAGAGCCACCACCACCACCACTTGAGTGATTTGAGTGACTCCACCATATGTGACATTGGGTGCACCTACCTTGAGGGAGTGAGTGAGTCACCACCACATAGAGAGTGTGAGGTAGTTGATAGGGCATGTGAGGCCATTTCAATTTCTAATAACTTAACCTCTACCTCTATTGTGTCTTCTCATTTGGTGCTAGGTCCCATTTATGATGATGCGCCGATCCACGACGACTTCGTCCTTCCTATGGACAAGATGATGGGCATGGTGGACTATGATGCACCCCCACATGGTTCCATCACGATGATGACGTTGACCACGCTTTGGTCTTTCACACCTCACCTACACCACTTGAGTGGAACAAGAAAGATAACATAGGTGAAGGTGATGCTCTTGTCCCACTAGTGGACGTTCTTGATATTGATTGCTTGCATGATGTTGATCAACCTATTACCATGCTTCAAGCTAGTATGATTTCCCCATGCGATGATTTGCCCATTTATGATGAGTACTATGATTCTCATGTGGAGTCTATTAGTTGTGATGCCATGTTACATAGGATTTCTTGTAACAATTCCTTAGGTCACATCATTTTTGATAATCCACTTGACTTGTCATATGCTATGCATGAGATCCATCATATGTCATATTTGCAATCTCACCGTAGTGACTATGCATATGCCATTAAAATAAACCCAATTTGCACATATGGCATAGATGACAAGTCCATGGTTATTGGCATTTGTTTCTCTTGTGATAATATGGATATGCTCCCTTTGCATCATTTATCTCATATGCCATGCCATGACCACCTAGCTTTGGATATGCATTGTTTTGGATGTTCTCCATTTTGTCCATATGATGTTTCCGCTATTGCTCATGAGGAGACCCCCATAGTTTCCTCATACATTTTAGGAGATTTTGATTTATCCTATCCATTGCATGATCTCACTACGTGTGTGCACCATATGCTCCCCATGAATAAACATGCTATTGATGTGCCATATACTTCTATGCTAAATTTGCATCCCCATCGTGTCATACACAATAACTATTCTTTCATGATGGATGACATGTTCTTATACCATGCATCAAATTTATTTGAGCGATGCTTATCTTGTGCTAACTCACATGTGCACATACACATCATGATGGATGATGTGTACATTTACCACGCACACAATTTCTTTGGTTTGTGTTTCTTTTGTGTAGGTACCCATGAATACTTGTCAACCTCGCAATCCCATGAGTTGACAAGACGAGCTCTTGAGAGCAACGATGACTTGGGATCACATGGATTGCCTTTCCCACCGCTCTCTTCACGCAAAGACTTCGCGCATTTCTTTTACATGGCTCTCACTTGGTTATGGGTTATTTACCACTTCTCACTTTATGCCCATCTTACCATGTTCACTTTTCATGATATGCTCATTCATATGCATTTGTGACCCATGCTTTGCATTACACATGATGATTGACTCTACTACTTGTATGTGTATTTGCAAGCTTGGTGGAGATATTGCTTGTTATTGCCATGTTTGCTATGAGCCCCATGACTATGATGATATCTTGCTTTGTGTTCGTATTTGCGATATGTCATGTGCATTGTCTATGCCTATTATTTGCTCATATGATATGATTGCCATGATTTCCTCTAGTGTATTGCATCTTCGCTCCCCTAGTTTGCTTCATTTGATTGCCTCACACATGATGAACAATTGCTCTTGCTATCGTGTTGAGTGCCACTCGATTTTCACTACACCCTATGCACATTATGCTTGGATTGTCTTACACTTGACCCATGTGTTTAGACATTGCCTTTCATTTGGTGTTGTGA
The DNA here is from genome assembly GCF_002162155.2 of Triticum dicoccoides. Classification (NCBI taxonomy): domain Eukaryota; kingdom Viridiplantae; phylum Streptophyta; class Magnoliopsida; order Poales; family Poaceae; genus Triticum; species Triticum dicoccoides. Next base: position 352,187,228 of record NC_041391.1, on the reverse strand, counting down.
ATGATTCTTATGCCTACTATAGACCATTTGTCGAGCGCTTTATGCATGTTTGCTATGATCTTGAGGTCGATGCTTGCTATCTTGTCAAACATATTTGCATCGCTACCTCACATTTGCATGCTTGTATCCATGATGTCCTTGATTGTGCTCAATTTAGATGCTTAAATGCCATGCCACTCTACTTTGTCAAACCTTATGCTATGCTTGATGACAACACTTGTTGGGTGAATCGCCTCTTGAATGCTTGGTTTTGCTTTAATGCCAACCGCATTCGTTTTTCCAAGTGCTTGTTATCTTTGTTACTTTTGAAGGAATTACAAGACGGTGCGACATTGGAGAGTGCCCATTTCGAGCTTCAACGTGATGAGTCCTTGGTGGTTGTCAACTTCTACATGGCGACGCCATATCTTTCCCATGGTGATGAAGATCACGATCCGTGGACGGATCTCTCCCAAGGAGGGGGAGATGATGTGGAGCATCCCTCGCTCATCCCCATGGACTCTAATACAACTCGTCAAGCACCTCGAGGACCGATGACAAGAGCATGTGCATGCAACATCGAGAACGAGGTCACTTCTTTCTTCTTTGAGTTTCTTTCGGATTCACACGACACTCGGGTTCTACCTCAAATGGAAACATTATGCATGCTTAGGTACTTCGGAGATCGTGATGAGGAAGCACGGAGGAGGAATCACCAAGTTCACCAGAGACCCAAGAAGAAGGGGAAGCATCAAGACGTTCGAGGAGATGGAGTTCCCGGACACGAAGCCGCGGGAGGGACCAAGTCCCCTGGACACCCCGGGTGCCGGCCGCGTCGCCACCGGGTGCCGGCCACTGCCTGGGCGTCGCCCCAGCCTGGCCCAGGTGCCCGGTCTCTCGCCCAGCCGCGCCTGGGCCGCACCCCGGGTGCCCGGCCACTTGGGCACGGGTGCCCGGCCTCCTGCCTGAGCCGGCGCAGCTCGCCCCGGGTGCCCGGGCTCTCACCCCTCGGGTGCCCGGCGACCTTCGCCGCCCGCCTGGGCCTCTCCAGCCGGCCCCGAGTGCCCGGCCAATTGGCCCCGGGTGCCCGGCCCCTCCCCCGCGCCAGCCTCCAGCGCCCCCGGGTGCCCGGGCTTTGGACCCCCGGGTGCCCGGCCTCTACAGCATCATGGGCGCAGCCCCCCTGACCGTACCGGGTGCCCGGTCCCTTGCACCCTGGGTGCCCGGACCCAACCGAGTGTGTGTGCGTTTTGAGGGTCATTTTGGACCTTTGTATCGCCCTCTCCCTCTATTTCGTCCCTAGACTATAAAAACACCTCCCCTAGCTCTTTTGCAAGGACAACAAAGTATTTGATAGACATTTGTGAGCTTTGCTCCATGGATCCACTCCACTAGGAGATCAAGACCTCCTCTTGGAGTGACTAAACATCAAGACCTCCTCCTTGGGGAAGGATCCCCATCATAGGATCATCAAGCCCTCATCTCCTTCATAGGATTTGGGATGAACTCTACCATGTATCTTATTTCCCTTTGATTGTTCATGTACCTTGTGGATCTTGTGTGTTTGTTAGTCTAGTGGATGTGTGATTTGGACTTGTTCTTGAGTGTTCCTCTTGTTTTCCATCTTGTGTTCATCTTGTTCTTGGGGATTCCCCCTCCAATTCATGAAAGATCTTCACCTAGGGTTCCACCCTACAACAGAGTAGATGGTGTTATTAGACGTTGTGTGCCTGAGCATGAACAGGAACAGATTCTACTTAAGTGTCACCCTGAATCTTATGGAGGACACCACGCTGGAGATAGAACTGCACACAAGGTACTACAATCTGGTTTTTATTGGCCTACTCTCTTCAAAGATGCTCGTAAGTTTGTCTTATCTTGTGATGAATGTCAAAGAATAGGTAACATTAGTAGACGTCAAGAAATGCCTATTAATTATTCTCTTGTTATTGAACCGTTTGATGTTTGGGGCTTTGATTATATGGGACCTTTTCCTGCCTCTAATGGTTATACACATATTTTAATTGTTGTTGATTACGTTACTAAGTGGGTAGAAGCTATTCCAACTAGTAGTGCTGATCATAACACTTCTATTAAAATGCTTAAAGAGGTTATTTTTCCGAGGTTTGGAGTCCCTAGATATCTTATGACTGATGGTGGTTCACATTTTATTCATGGTGCTTTCCGTAAGATGCTTGCTAAGTATGATGTCAATCATAGAATAGCGTCTCCTTATCATCCCAGTCTAGTGGTCAAGTAGAGTTGAGCAGTAGAGATCTCAAATTAATTTTGCAAAAGATTGTGAATAGATCTAGAAAGAATTGGTCCAAAAAACTTGATGATGCATTATGGACCTATAGAACTGCATACAAAAATCCTATGGGTATGTCTCCATATCAGATGGTTTATGGAAAAGCGTGTCATTTACCTCTTGAACTTGAACATAAGGCATATTGGGCTATTAAAGAGCTCAATTATGACTTCAAACTTGCTGGTGAGAAGAGGTTGTTTGATATCAGCTCTCTTGATGAATGGTGAACCCAGGCATATGAGAATGCCAAGCTATACAAGGAAAAAGTCAAACGTTGGCATGATAAGAGGATACAAAAGCGTGAGTTTAACGTAGGAGATTATGTGTTATTATTCAACTCTTGTTTAAGACTTTTTGCGGGAAAACTTCTCTCAAAATGGGAAGGTCCCTACGTTATCGAGGAGGTCTATCATTCTGGTGCCATAAAAATCAACAACTTCGAAGGCACAAATCCGAGGATGGTAAATGGTCAAAGAATTAAACATTATATTCCAGGTAATCCTATCAATGTTGAAACTAATATTATTGAAACCTTAACCCCTGAGAAATACATAAGGGACACTTTCCAGAACGTTCCTGACTCCGAAAACGTATAGGTATGAGGTACGGTAAGTAAACCGGCTCCAAAACAACTCCAATGGCAATTTTTATCAGTTTTGGAATATTTAAGAATTTTAGGAAGAAAGAAGTAGTCCAAAAGGGACACAAGGCTCCCACGAGAGTGGAGGGCACGCCCCCCTATAGGGTGCGCCCCCTGTCTCGTGGGCACCTCGTGTGCCTCCCGGACTCCGTTTTCTTGCACGTTACGTATTTTGGTCGGTAAAAATTCATTATATATACTCCCGAAGGTTTTGACCACCGTACCTCGATGAAATCCTCTGTTTTTTCTTTGAGTTGTTTCTACAGCAGATTTGGAGGAAGATGTCATCCCAAGATTCGGAGGGAGAGAGCTATATGGCTGATTTTGTCGCAAACCCAAAAGCATATGGGGATGTGGAACATTATGGCTGGACCACGGAGGAAGAAGAAGATTATGATCCAAAGGGGAAGGAGGAGACAAGCTCCGATGAAGAGGACGATCCACTACCTCAACCTGGTAATATGCATGTATAGTTCAAGAAGTCAAGCCTCCCTAAGGTCCAATCTATCCCACCAAGTTTTTTGCAGGACAACAAGGCGGCATTATGCAAAAAGATAATGAAACTTTGAGCTCGAGAATGAGGATCTGAGGGAGGAAAATTTTAGGCTCAGACGCAAGCTAGAGAAGAAAAACGCAACAACTCCACCACCTCCGAGGACATAATCACATGGGTATGGGCACTCCCCTTGGCAACTGCCAAGCTTGGGGGAGGTGCCCCGGTATCGTATCACCATCGCACTCCTATCTTTACCACTTTATTTAGTTCGATCCTTTTAGTAGTATCTTGATCTAGTCATTCGAAGTCTTGATATCAAGTAGTTTTGAGTTTTGCATTGTGATCTCTTTTTGTAATCGAGTCCGTGAGCTATCTATAATAAAGATTAGTGTAGAGTCAAGGGCTTTGCTATGTTGCTATGATCTTGAGAAAAGTAGAAAGAATAAAAAAGTTCATATTGACCTTATGGATAGTGATAACTTCACACATAGAAAGTATGAGGCATAAAAATTGTTGAGAGTTGATAAACTTAGCCTTGGTCATCGTTGCAATTAATAGGAAATGATAAGGAAAGAGGGGTTCACATATAAATATATTATCTTGGACACCTTTTATAATTGGGAGCACTCATTAAGTATGACATGCTAAAAGAGTTGACGTTGGACAAGGAAGACAACGTAATAGTTTGTGTTTTCCGACATCTCAGTTAAAGTATATTGTCATTGACCTTCCAAACATGTTGAGCTTGCCTTTCCCCCTCATGCTAGCCAAATTCCTTGCACCAAGTAGAGATACTACTTGTGCTTCCAAATATCCTTAAACCCAGTTTTGCCATGAGAGTCCACCATACCTACCTATGGATTGAGTAAGATCCTTCAAGTAAGTTGTCATGCTGCAAGCAATAAAAATTGCTATCTAAATATGTATGACTTATTAGTGCAGAGAAAATAAGCTTTGTACGATCTTGTTGCGGAAGTAATAAAAGCGACGAACTGCATAATAAAGGTCCACATACAAGGGGCAATATAAAGTGACGTTCTTTTGCATTAAGATTTTGTGCATCAACCCTAAACGCACATGACAACCTCTGCTTCCCTCTGCGAAGGGCCTATCTTTTACTTTATGTTTTTACTTTATGCTTGAGTCAAGGTGATCC
>NC_041391.1:352152171-352182450 GCF_002162155.2 Triticum dicoccoides | reverse complement strand
ATGGGCTATTATTGTTGACATCACCTAAAGGTGAATACATTGGGAGGCAACACAATAAGCCCCTATCTTTCTCAGTGTCCGGCTGAAACTCCGTAACCACAAGTACTGTGTGAGTGTTAGCAATTGTAGAGGGCTACAAGATAGTTGAGTATGTGAACTTGTTGAAAAGCTCTATTGTTGACTCTTTCTGATGTTATGATAAATTGCAATTGCTTCAATGACTGAGATTATAGTTTGTTAGTTCCCAATGAAGTTTTTGAACCATACTTGACATTGTGAACCGTTTGTTACTTGAGCATAAAAAATCATATGATAAAATCTATTTATGTTGTTGTTATAAGAATGATCATGATGCCTCATGTCCATATTTTATTTTTATCGACACCTCTATCTCTAAACATGTGGACATATTTTTCGATTTCGGCTTCCGCTTGAGGACAAGCAAGGTCTAAGCTTGGGGGAGTTCATACGTCCATTTTGCATCATGCTTTTATATCAATATTTATTGCATTTTGTGCTGTTATTACACATTATATCTCAATACTTATGGCTATTCTCTCTTATTTTACAAGGTTTACCATGAAGAGGGGGAATGCTGGCAGCTGGAACTGTGGCTGGAAAAGGAGCAAATGTTGGAAACCTATTCTGCACAACTCCAAAAGTCCTAAAACTCCACGAAACATCTTTTTGGATGTAATAAGAATTTTTGAGCGAAAGAAATACACCAGGGGGCCCACACCCTGTCCAGGAGAGAGGAGGGCACCCCCCTATAGGGCGCGCCCCTATCTCCTGGGCCCCCTGGTGGGCCTCCGGTGTCCATCTTCTGCTATATCATCGCTTTTACCCTGGAAAAAATCGTGGGCAAGCTTACGGGACGAAACTCCACCGCCACGAGGTGGAACCTTGGCAGAATCAATCTAGGGCTCTGGCAGAGCTGTTCTGCCGGGGACACTTCCCTCTGGGAGGGGGAAATCATCACCAACATCATCACCAACGATCCTCTCATCGGCAGGGGGTCAATCTCCATCAACATCTTCACCAGCACCATCTCCTCTCAAAACCCTAGTTCATCTCTTGTATCCAATCTTGTATCAAAACCACAAATTGGTACCTGTGGGTTGCTAGTAGTGTTGATTACTCCTTGTAGTTGATGCTAATTGGTTTACTTGGTGGAAGATCATATGTTCAGATCCTTTATGCATATTATTACTCCTCTGATTATGAACATGAATATGCTTTGTGAGTAGTTGCGTTTGTTCCTGAGGACATGGGTGAAGTCTCGCTATTAGTAGTCATGTGAATTTGGTATTCGTTCGATATTTTGATGAGATGTATGTTGTCTTTTCCTCTAGTGGTGTTATGTGAATGTCGACTACATGACACTTCACCATTATTTGGGCCTAGAGGAAGGCATGGGGAAGTAATAAGTAGATGATGGGTTGCTAGAGTGACAGAAGCTTAAACCCTAGTTTATGCGTTGCTTCGTTAGGGGCAGATATGGACCCATATGTTTAATGTTGTGGTTAGGTTTACCTTAATACTTCTTTTGTAGTTGCGGACGCTTGCAATAGGGGTTAATCATAAGTGGGATGCTTGTCCAAGTTAGGGCAGTACCCAAGTACCGGTCCACCCACATATCAAATTATCAAAGTACCGAACGCGAATCATATGAACGTGATGAAAACTAGCTTGACGATAATTCCCAATGTGTCCTCGGGAGCTCCTTTATCATTATTAGAAATTGTCCAGGATTGGGCCACCTTGCTGCACTTTATTTACTTTATTTACTTGTTACTCGTTACCATTTGTCTTATCACAAAACTATCTATCACCTACAATTTCAGTGCTTGCAGAGAAAACCTTACCGAAAACCGCTTATCATTTCCTTCTGCTCCTCGTTGGGTTCGACACTCTTACTTATCGAAAGGACTACAATTGATCCCCTACACTTGTGGGTCATCAATGACACATGGCACTAGAGTAATCCGAAATGCTTGTTAAACCATTACAGTTCAAACTACCCAACTAGCCTGTCGGTCGAGGGACCCCTGCATGACTCATTTTTAGTTGGCCTCCTCACAAGGCAATCTTACATGGTTGGATTAGTAGTTGGACTCCTCACAAGACAATCACAACAATTTTGAATTTCAGACACATTATCACCAGCAACGCAATACAGACAAGATTTGGTTCACCGCCTATGCAAATCAATCACCAGCAACACAGTACAGAGAAAATGTTCATGGTCTTCAAATTATTCACAGCGACATCATAGCTAGTAATCATCCAACAACACAACCAGATTGTCCTTAATACATCCTAGCTACTGATCTACCCTGGACCGATACATTTGTGCTTGATACTTAAAGGCAGGAGATTAGCCCTATGCCAGATTGTCCTCCTCACGGTGCTCCGCTATGTACCATCTATTGTCTTTTGATCGGAGTATCCTAATTAGAGCTAGGTACTCACATGTCACATCTACATGACCTTGTGTCCTCAACAATTGCTTTCCCCAGCATCAAACACCAACATACCATATTGTTGTTATCAATTAACATCCCAAGGGAAATGCTAACGTACCTCATATCAACAAGTATCTCTTGTATGCATTTTGTTCTCTCAACATTTAACTTGTTTTTCCATATCTGATACCAAACCCCTTCTCCCATGAGTGCAAAATTATAGAAATCATATGCTTCCCCCAGCGAGTCGAAGCTTGTTCCCAGTGCTAGCACAATCACATTCTCATCAGGATCTTTAGGAAAGCACCTAATTGTTTTATCTAGCACGGACGCACGATTCTGGCAAGGCATCGTCCAAAGAACAACGGCACCTATCCTTAGTCTGCACAGCAAAATTCACTCCTATGAGAATGTCACTGCTACAAAAGGATTTTATATCTTACATCCAATGACAATATTGTGTTGTGCTAGTGGAACACCTACGCAATATTGCCCATTAATTCCATACAAACGGGCAGTCATTTTTCAAAATACTATGGTTGCCAAATCATATTCACCAAAAACAGATTGCACAGACCATGTATACGGTAACTAAAGGCACACTAGTGCAGAACCGGGCTATAGCCCCGGTTCGTAAGGGCCTTTAGTGTCGGTTCTGTAACCGGCACTAAGGGGTGGGGACTAAAGGTCCCTCCCCCCTTTAGTACCATTCAGCACGAATTGCCGCTAAAGGGCCACCACGTGGCACGAGCCAGGGCCGGGTATGGGGAGACCTTTAGTACCGGTTGGTGTTACCAACCGGTACTAAAAAGTTTTGGGGGTTTTGGTTTTATTATTTATTTTTCCTTTAATTTTGTGTTTTCCATTTAATTCTTTTTCGTTTGCTGGTATTTTACGATACTACATATTGTACATGTTATGCATATATATAAATAGAATTTCTCGTAGAACCGATTATATATATATATATATATATATATATATATATATATATATCTGTGTGTGTGTGTGTCATCGAATGTCTCACAACCACACCATTATTCACACATACACATGCATATATATACATTTTTTTCCTACATGTTGCCTTCAGAGCCAGTGGCATTCGCCTTGGTGCCTTCGGAGCACGATGACAATTGGGAGTGGTTCATTGGGGCGGTAGCTCGTAGTATAATTCCCCTTTGGGATCTATGACCTGGTTGAGCAAAAATCACGCTATTTCCTCTTGAAGTGCTCGTATGCGCTCCACTGGTAGGAGCTCCTCCCGCACCGATTCGAACTGTTAAGAAGGAGATCAATATGCATGTTATTAGTTATGTGACTAGATATCGATAATGACGTAAAAATTGTGAATATTGTTCTGTCAAACGTACCCATAACTGTCTATCAGTTTTGGTCCTTTCGGACGTCATCATGCGAATGTTCTCGAAAACATAGTATGCACACACATCAGTCCCCGGCGCCTGCTTCAGCGCCTTTACGAGAATAGAATTTAGTCAGATAATAATTAATCAAGCATGATAATTAATGGTATTGAAACTAGAATTAAAGAGATGCATGGTAGCTAGCTAGCTAGTAATACTTAATTAATTATACCTTGGGTTGAAACGAAGACAACTTTTCTTTCCATGGACCTGGAACCTCATTCCTGAACTTTTCCCAAGCCCTGCCCACCGGCAAAGAAAATGAATAAAAGAGTTATTAAATAGTTGATATCAGGAAATGACGAACTAAAGAGGCCGACATATAATTAATAATGATTGAAATTACCTGTCGACTACCCCCTTCACGATTGTGTAGTCTTTTTTTAAGTAGTGAGTCCAGTACTTCAATTGTTCCTTCGTCAACTTTAATGATTAACAAGATCCAATGGAAACTGCATGCACACACGTTTGCAAGTCTTAATTAAGCGGGCATGTGCATAACACTCATCAACTACCCTAAATCCTATACACTTAATTATTAACATCTAGCTAGCTAGTAAGTAAAAATAGAATTTGCAGAACAAGATAGTGTGACTCATATGAAGTTGTAAGGAAGTAGTATATCTTCATTGATATTGAGGCACTTCAAGAACTCTAGCATGTTTTTCTCTACATCGTCTTTATACCATTTATATGTCCATGTATGTTCATTAACGGTATTTGGGTCAATGAAACCAATGCCATAACGTTCACCTTTTTTCATTCATACATCTTCATCCTGCATAATACCACATAAAAGAATATAGTGAGGATAATTACAGGTAATGATCGATCAATGAGCACTACAGCTAGCTTGAGACTTGAATTACAGAAAAAATCACTTACAGACAATAGCAATTGTGAGAGATTTGTCGAGTGCGTCTTGATTGAATAACTGAAATAGTTCTGAATACTCAATGGACATAGCTAGCTCATGGAAGTAATACTCTTCCTTGACTTTCACCATGAGGCTCTCCTAGGGCCGGTTTTGAGATTTTGGGGGCCCGGGGCGAAACGAAAACTCGGGGCCCTTTACTTCAACCATCGTAAATTCGTAACAGTTATAACTAGTACCTCTACAGTGTCAACGTTCTTCCATTTCTACCCATCCGATTTGCATCTACTGTATGCAAGGAAGGTTTTGGTATTGCGAAAGGACCCGGTCCTCTGCTTGACATTTGCAGAAAATTATTTGGTCTCTCCAAACATGACACAACCCTTCCACAGATCATCCAACAAATAAGAGGAATATACTTGGGTGAAACTTACCATATTTTTATAATCAAGAATTGGATGTTTTTTATTATTTTTAACAAGTATACTAGTATATTATGAATCCATTGCAATGCATGGTCACTTTGCTAGTTTCTGTGTGTCTGTATATATACATCTAGATCCATCCAAAACCAATATTTGTATGGAATCATTGATACAGGCAAATACACACAATTTTGAGAATAAATACATCATAAGTTGAACTCGCAAAAGCTACACGACATTGTATGCAAAGATTAATTACTTAATTATCTAATAGGGAATAGTAATACGGAGAATATGGTATACCTTGAATATGTGGGATTGCCATCGGTGATGGTCTGATGATCAACCAATCATAGGATGGAGATGGACCAGCAGCTCGATGTACCTTGAGTGCGTCAGACTCTTGGCGACAGCGGATCACACCTCGAGTGGAGATTGGAGAGCCGAGTCCGCGGGTGAAACGACAACTCGCGATTAGAGTTGGGGGCCGGGACAGGATCACGATCGTCCTAAAGATGCGAACTCGTAATCAGATCTGGCCATCTCAAAAGTGAATTAGGAATACACACATCGGAGAGGATTGGAGCGAGTGGCTGCCTGCGTCTATATGTCCAGCCCATGGCCTAGTGCTAGACGCGTTCATGTACGTGGACCTAGCAGGTTGTGTACGTAGTACTTGGGTGGGCCCCCATGCATCTTGGGGGCCCGGGGCGGCCGCCCCTTCTGCCCCCCCCCCCCTCAGGGCTGCCCCTGGGCTCTCTCAATTGTTACTCTTGGTAATTTTCATGTACCAATCATGCAATTCATACATTCTCGTTGGGAGGTTCTTGACCTCCTCAGGCTTGACCAAAGGTTGGCTGCGGACATATTTCCATTTTATGTCCTGCTCTCTAAGCTTAGGCATGGGCTCAATCTCGAGGAGTTGTCTAACAGTGATACCGAGCATTTCAGGATGCCTTCTATGCTCGTCGGTTATTACCAGGTGACCGACGCCGGTACTCTCATGTGTTGGTACAACAAGCGGGGGGATCGATTGCGCCGCCTGTTCTCCTAGCTGGGGAACGATTTTCCTGCATTTTTGGCCAGCTGCTTGGCTCGAGATTGATCTCGACCCCTTTTTTCGTGCTCGATGTGCCTTCCTGCTTTGGCGCTCATGGTCTGAGTCAACAGGCTTGGGAGCTGGTGCTTTAGCCATACGAATAAAGTGGTCAATCTTATCCTCGGGCACTTTCTCCCTTGGCGGCGGTGGCGGTTTTGGTCCAAAATGGGCGTCCACTTGGGCCTTCACTATGGCTTCGTTTTGCTCCTTGGTCATGTCGTAAGGCCTCTGTGGAAGAGGCGCAAGGCTTTTTGGACCATATTGAAATCGCTTGCCTCCGCCTGTACCTCCTATACTACCTCGACTTGTAGCACTACGCACCATAGCTGCGGCGGCTCTCTTCCGTGAATATATAACCTAGGTACAAATTCTTCCTACAACTATCCAAATATATATTGTCGGTATCATCCAAACAGTGCGTACATCCGCGGTATCCCTTGTTTGTTTGTCCTGAAAGGTTACTGAGAGCAGGTCAATCATTGATGGTCACGAACAACAACGCCTTTAGGTCAAATCCTTCCTGTTTGTGCTCATCCCACGCACGTACACATTTTCCATTCCACAACTGTAATATTTCTTCAACTAATGGCCTTAGGTACACATCAATGTCGTTGCCGGGTTGCTTAGGGCCTTGGATGAGCACTAGCATCATAATGAACTTCCGCTTCATGCACAACCAAGGAGGAAGGTTATACAAACATAGAGTCACAGGCCACGTGCTATGGTTGCTGCTCTACTCCCCAAAACGATTAATGCCATCTGCGCTTAGACCAAACCATACGTTCCTTGGGTCACCTGCAAACTCCTCCCTGTACTTTCTCTCGATTTTTCTCCACTGCGACCCGTCAGTGGGTACTCTCGACTTTCCGTCTTTCTTACGGTCTTCTCCGTGCCATCGCATCGCCTTGGCATGCTCTTTGTTTTGGAACAAACGTTTCAACCATGGTATTATAGGAGCATACCGCATCACCTTGGCAGGAATCTTCTTCCTGGGGCGCTCGCCCTCGACATCACCAGGGTCATCGCGGCTGATCTTATAGCACAATGCACCGCATACCGGGCACGCGTTCAAATCCTCGTACTCACCGCGGTAGAGGATGCAGTCATTAGGGCACGCATGTATCTTCTGCACCTCTAACCCTAGAGGGCAGACAACCTTCTTTGCTTCGTACGTACTCTCGGGCAACCGTTGTCCTTTGGAAGCATATTCTTTATCATTACCACCAACTTTCCAAATCCCTTGTCAGATACACCATTCTCTTCCTTCCATTGCAGCAATTCCATTGTGGTGCCCAACTTTTTCTTGTCACCTTCGCAATTCGGTACAACAATTTCTTGTGATCCTCTAACATGCACTGCAACTTCTTCTTCTCCTTTTCACTTGCGCAGTTTCTCTTTGCATCGGCAATGGCCCGACCTAGATCATCAGCGGGCTCATCTGATGCCTCTTCTTCAGCTTCTTCCCGCATGGCCGGCTCAGCTTCTTCCCCCATTGTTGTATCATCATATTCAGGGAACCCATGGCTAGGATAGCTATCATCGTCCTCTTCTTCTTCATTGTCTTCCATCATAACCCCTCTTTCTCCGTGCTTGGTCCAAACATTATAGTGGGGCATGAAACCGGACTCAAACAGGTGGACGTCAATGGTTCTTGAGTTAGAGTAATTGTGATCATTCTTACAACCAGCACATGGACAAGGCATAAAACCATCCGCCCGCTTGTTTGCCTGAGCCACGATCAGAAAAGTATGCACGCCATCAACGAACTAGAGAGAGCATCAGTCATCATACATCCATTGCTGGCGCATCTTCATTACACACCATCGAATAGACCAAATTAATACAAGTTCATACAACACTTAAATGCAACGAACAAATAACTCTCTAGCTAAAGCACTTAAATGCAACAACAAATGCAATCAAGATTGCAACTAAGGTAACAATTGTTCCAACAGCATAATGATACCAAGCCACACTATCAATGGCATATTTTCTAATCTTTCAAATCTTCAATCGCATTTTCTCCATCTTGATCTTATGATCATCGACGACATCGGCAACATGCAACTCCAATTCCATCTTCTCCCCCTCAATTATTTTCAATTTTTCTTTCAAATACTCGTTTCCTCTTTGAACTAAATTTAACCTCTCGACAATAGGGTCGGTTGGAATTTCCGGTTCACATACCTCCTAGATAAAAATATCTATGTCAACTTGATGGGCACAATTTGTCATAAACACAAAATGCAACAAATAGTTTTAAAAGAGAATATACCACATCTGAATCATAACACGGACGAGGGCCGACGGGGACAGATATCAAAACCATGGCACTATGTATAACAAACAACGTATGGGTAAGATAATTATACAAGTAACTATATATGTAAATCACACAAACATGATTTTTTTATATAAAAATATAAGAACAAGAGGCTCACCAGAAGGTGGTGCAGGCAACGGGTCGGTGCGGATGATCGACGGTGGTTACGACGGAGACGGGAAGGCACTAAGTAAACCACACCTACATATGCAAACTAAGAGTTATTTTAAGCTCAAATTGCATATAAATCAAATAAACTACAACATATAATTCCTCCCAAATTACTAAAACCCACAAATTAATCACTATATAAAGCATTACAAGAGCTAATCTTGCAATGAGAGATGAAAGGACAAAGTTGCTAACCTTTGTGATCACTTGAATGGATGGGGGCCTTCAAATCTTGACAAAATTTGGGCAAAATGTGTGATGAGCTCGAGGGGAGAAGAGAGGAAGAACAGAGAGGAGGAGAGGGGAAAGGGGGGAGAACAGAGCGAGCTGGACGAAGGGTTTATATGTAGGATGACCTATAGTACCAGTTCGTGGCAAGAACCGGTACTAAAGATGTTGGACGGGCCCTAGTCTGACAACATCCTGCCACCACTCTCTTTAGTACCGGTTCGTGGCACGAACCGGTGCTAAAGGTTCCGCACGAACCGGTATTAAAGAGAGCGGCCCGCCTAGCCATTGGAACCGGCACTAATGGTCACATTAGTGCTGGCTCAATTTCAAACCGGGACTAATGAGCTGCACATTAGACCCTTTTTCTACTAGTGGCAGCCATGTATACTATGTTTACATACCTCTTCGTCCAGCCTGCGGCTTGCCCGCTAATCTTCTCGATGGAGAGCTTTGACGCTTGTGGTGACCCTTCTCATTCCACTGCCGCCACAGCTTGTGCAGCACAGATCTGAGCTTCCACGCTGCATTCCTCCACCTGCGTCTCAAGGTACCCATCTTCCTCAAGTTGGACTAGGTAATGCAGAAGCTGCAATAGGATTTTGCTGCCATTCACCTCCTCAAGCACCTTCGATCTAACCACCCGAAAAACCGGCACAAGATTCGTGCCTCTTAGAAGCAAAATCCATGAAGAAAATCAACGCCAAGAGACATAACTTCGGTAATTACCTTTTTATTGGTTCCATCAGTAACTCAATCTTTCAGATTTGTGCTGCTCCTTCTCACCGTGGCCGGGGTCCAAGTTGCGACGGCGCAACTATTGGGGAAATGGATCCAGTGCATACGCACAGCGGCTCAACCACTATCTCTCGCACTTACTACCTCTGCCACGCGGACAAACAGAAAAACATTTTCCTGATCCACGGATCAGGTCGCCGGTAGACGCCCCAAGCCACGGCTCAACTTCGGCAGGTTGACGGCCGCCCAGTTTCCGCCGTTACCTGCCCTACCTCTCACAACGTCCGCCATCTAACCGTCATGGTTGACTGTATTACGTGGACTGGCGCTGGGCCCCACACCATTCAATGCATCTCATCGCACGCCAATGACGGACAGACCAGATTTTGAGCCCATGTGTGCTCGGGTTCACAAACTCCATGTCCGCTCAAGGGAACGTTACATTTCTTTTAGGTAATAGAGATTTACACATTAATTTTCTTAAAATCGGTTATTTCTTTCCTAATTAATGTGATTGAGCGATTTAAGTAAGACCCTAATTAATTTAGGTCGGATCTTTAGAGATTGACCGTGATTGATTGTTTCACATAAAGGCATTACTAAATAACTTGCGCCATCATGGAAAGTTCTGATCCATTCAGATTTTTTTCTCTTGTGTGAGAGGGTGACACGAAACTAAACCAGTGGGGCGGGGAAGGGGACAAAAAAATCAGTCGAAAAAAACGGACGAAAGTGGTGGGACGGAAAAAACCTGGACACAATCCTACCAACTGCTCCATTAGGAGTAGAGATTATCTCAGCAGAGAAACTAAACATACGCGAGGCCTTCCATGTTTTTTTCTTGCCCGCCCGTGAGGTAAATTTACATCAAAAGATTTTGTTTCTCTCTCATGGTCGTGGTGAGCTAAGTTTACATCGAACGATTTTGTTTCTCTCTCGTGGGCATTGATTGGGCCGAGTTGCGTGAAGAGGGCCATGAACTTAGAAGATATGACTTCGCAGGGGGGGTCTGTGCAAAATAGTGCTTACATGGCAGTGGTCAAAGCGCCACACCAGTCGGTCAACAGGGTCAGAGGTCAATAGGACCTCCCATGAACCACTTACAAAAGATTTAGGGTTGGGATGTGCATTTTCATAGATTTGGGACTTACTTGACATTTCTGCAAAAGAATTAGGACCGCGCATGTATTTTACTCATGAGTAGATGATCGAATGTGCACCGCATATTCGCATCCCGACTGATCCCCACAAGTTTATCCTTCTTCATATGCTTCCTCAACTCCCACCCGAGGGAGATGAGGCTTTAGAAGAGTGGGGTGGATGGCGATTACGGTGAATGGCTCTGTTGGGCCGGTGCATGTGTAACGTGTGGCCTGGCCGAAGCGACGGATAAAGCAGGCGGTGGTGGCATGCTTAACTGTATGTTTTCTTCTTTCCCGTTGTAATGCACATGCATGTTTTCTATGCTCTATAATACCTAAAAGAATCGTAAGGTTTCATTTCCCGTCTTATGTTAGTCCCTTCGTCCGACTCTCCCTTCTCTCAATTTGATTTTTCCAGCTTTCCATCATTTTTAACGAAAACCATTAATTAGGCTTTAATTTGTCTCCATAATCTCCTCCTTAATTAATTTCAAAAAAACAAATCTCCTCCTTAATTTGCGCCTCTTCCCCCCGTACACCATCCACTCACCCACGCAGCCTCTCAAGTCATCTGGCTTGCCTAGCCTCCCCCATGCCACCTCCGAATGCCGGCTGCCTTCCCCTGCAGGGCCGAACCCTAGCGGCCTTCCTCCGAAATGTCGCCTCCCCATCGGCATCCGCCAATGGACTATGCAGCGGCTCGGGCGCCTCCCACCACGCCCCTCCTCTCCAATCATAGGTGCCATCCCGCGATCCAAAGTTCCCCTCGTCGCTGGCTCCGGACGGAGCCATCGCCATGGGTGGGCATCTTCTTCTCCCTCTATCACCCCTCAATACGAGCGACCCGTCCATCTCACCCATCGTGTAGCCCTCCCCTACAAGGCCTCCGCCGCCACTTTTTCTCCTTCCCCACCCCCTCGTCATCCCTCGGTACTGCCTGTTAGGGAACGTAGCAGAAATTCAAAATTTTCCTACGTGTCACCAAGATCTATCTATGGAGAAACCAACAACGAGGGGAAGGAGAGTGCATCTACATACCCTTGTAGATCGCTAAGCGGAAGCATTCAAGAGAACGGGATTGAAGGAGTCGTACTCGTCGTGATCCAAATCACCGGAGATCCTAGTGCCGAACAGACGGCACCTCCGCGTTCACCACACATACAACCCGGTGACGTATCCCATGCATTGATCCAGCAAGGTGAGAGGGAGAGGTTGAGGAAGACTCCATCCAGCAGCAGCACAACAGCGTGGTGGTGATGGAGGAGCATGGTAGTCCAGCAGGGCTTCGCCAAGCACCGCGAGATATGAGGAGAAAGAGAGGTAGCGCTGCGCCAACATGAGAAGAAACTCATGTCTTGGGCTGCTCCTATGTCTCCACTATATATAGGGGGAGAGGGGGCTGCGCCCCTACCTAGGTTTCCACCCCCTAGGGGTGGCGGCCAGCCCTAGATCCCATCTAGGGGGGCGGCCAAGGGAGGAGAGGGGGAAACTTGCCCCCCAAGCAAGGTGGGGCGCCCCCTCCCCAAACTCTAGGCGCCTTGGGCCCTTGTGGGGGGCGCACCAGCCCACCAGGGGCTGGTCCCCTCCCACACTTGGCCCATGCTGCCCTCCGGGGATGGTGGACCCACTTGGTGGACCCCCGGGACCCTCCTAGTGGTCCCGGTACGTTACCGATAAAACCCGAAACTTTTCCGGTGACCAAAACAGGACTTCCCATATATGAATCTTTACCTCCGGACCATTCCGGAACTCCTCGTGACATTCGAGATCTCATCTGGCACTCCGAACAATATTCAGTAACCACATACAAACTTCCTTTATAACCCTAGCATCATCGAACGTTAAGTGTGTAGACCCTACGGGTTCGGGAACCATGTAGACATGACCGAGACATTCTCCGGTCAATAACCAACAGCGGGATCTGGATACCCATGTTGGCTCCCACATGTTCCACGATGATCTCATCGGATGAACCACGATGTCAAGGACTCAATCGATCCCGTATACAATTCCCTTTGTCTAGCGGTATTGTACTTGCACGAGATTCGATCGTCGGTATCCCGATACCTTGTTCAATCTCGTTACCGGCAAGTCTCTTTAATCGTTCCGCAACACATCATCCCGTGATCAACCCCTTGGTCACATTGTGCACATTATGATGATGTCCTACCGAGTGGGCCCAGAGATACCTCTCCGTTTACACGGAGTGACAAATCCCAGTCTCGATTCGTGCCAACCCAACAGACACTTTTGGAGATACCTGTAGTGCACCTTTATAGCCACCCAGTTACGTTGTGATGTTTGGTACACCCAAAGCATTCCTACGGTATCCGGGAGTTGCACAATCTCATGGTCTAAGGAAATGATACTTGACATTAGAAAAGCTTTAGCATACGAACTACGATCTTTGTGCTAGGCTTAGGATTGGGTCTTGTCCATCACATCATTCTCCTAATGATGTGATCCCGTTATCAACAACATCCAATGTCCATGGTCAGGAAACCATAACCATCTATTGATCAACAAGCTAGTCAATTAGAGGCTTACTAGGGACATGGTGTTGTCTATGTATCCACACATGTATCTGAGTTTCCTATCAATACAATTATAGCATGGATAATAAACGATTATCATGAACAAGGAAATATAATATTAACTTATTTATTATTGCCTCTAGGGCATATTTCCAACAGTCTCCCACTTGCACTAGAGTCAATAATCTAGTTCACATTGCTATGTGATTAACATTCACAGGTCACATCTCCATGTGATCAACATCCAAAGAGTTTACTAGTGTCACTAAACTAGTTCACATCATCATGTGATTAAGACTCAATGAGTTCTGGGTTTGATCATATTTTGCTTGTGAGAGAAGTTTTAGTCAACGGGTCTGCAACATTCAGATCCGTATGTACTTCGCAAATCTCTAGGTCATATTGTAGATGCTGCTTCCACACTCCACTTGGAGCTTTTCCAAATGGTCTCTCCACTATACGTATCCGGTTTGCTACTCAGAGTCATTCGGATAGGTGTTAAAGCTTGCATCATCGTAACCCTTTACGCCGAACTCTTTATCACCTACATAATACAGAAACAAATCCTTACTCCTATAAGGATAATTTTGACCGCTATCTGGTGATCCACTCCTTGATCACCTTTGTACCCTCTTGCCAGACATGTGGCAAGGCACACATCAGGTGCGGTACTTAGCATAGCATACTGTAGAGCCTATGTCTGAAGCATAGGGGACGACATTCGTCCTTTCTCTCTCTTCTGCCGTGGTCGAGCTTTAACTCTTAACTTCATACCTTACATCTCAGGCAAGAACTCCTTCTTTGACTGATCCATCTTGAACACCTTCAAGATCATGTCAAGGTATATGCTCATCTGAAAGTACCATTAAGTGTTTTTGATCTATCCTCATAGATTTTGATGCTCAATGTTCAAGTAGCTTAATCCAGGTTTTCTATTGAAAAACACTTTTCAAATAACCCTATATGCTTTATAGAAAATTCTACATCATTTCTGATCATCAACATGTCAACAACATATACTCATCAGAAATTCTATAGTGCTCCCACTCACTTCTTTGGAAATACAAGTTTCTCATAAACTTTGTATAAGCCCAAAAACTTTGATCATCTCATCAAAGCGTACATTCCAACTCCGAGACGCTTACTCCAGTCCTTAGAAGGATCGCTGGAGCTAGCATACCTTTTAGCATCCTTAGGATCGACAAAACCTTTCTGATTGTATCACATACAACCTTTCCTTACGAAAACTGGTAAGGAAACTCGTTTTGACATCCATCAGCCAGATTTCATAAATGCAGCTTGTGCTAACATGATTCCGACGGACTTTAAGCATCCCTATGGATGAGAAAATCTCATCGTAGTCAACTCCTTGAACTTGTGAAAAACTCTTCGCCACAAGTCGAGCTTCATAGATGGTGACATTGTTGGAAATATGCCCTAAAGGCAATAATAAATTAGTTATTATTATATTTCCTTGTTCATGATAATCGTTTATTATCCATGCTACAATTGTATTGATAGGAAACTCAGATACATGTGTGGGTACATAGACAACACCATGTCCCTAGTAAGCCTCTAGTTGACTAGCTCGTTGATCAATAGATGGTTACGGTTTCCTGACCATGGACATTGGATGTCGTTGATAACGGGATCACATCATTAGGAAAATGATGTGATGGACAAGACCCAATCCTAAGCCTAGCACAAAGATCGTAGTTCGTATGCTAAAGCTTTTCTAATGTCAAGTATCATTTCCTTAGACCATGAGATTGTGCAACTCCCGGATACCGTAGGAATGCTTTGGGTGTACCAAACGTCACAACGTAACTGGGTGGCTATAAAGGTGCACTACAGGTATCTCCGAAAGTGTCTGTTGGGTTGGCATGAATCGAGACTGGGATTTGTCACTCCGGTTAACGAAGAGGTATCTCTGGGCCCACTCGGTAGGACATTATCATAATGTGCACAATGTGACCAAGGGGTTGATCACGGGATGATGTGTTACGGAACGAGTAAAGAGACTTGCCGGTAACGAGATTGAACAAGGTATCGGGATACCGAGGATCGAATCTTGGGCAAGTACAATACCGCTAGACAAAGGGAATTGTATACGGGATTGATTGAATCCTTGACATCGTGGTTCATCCAATGAGATCATCGTGGAACATGTGGGAGCCAACATGGGTATCCAGATCCCGCTGTTGGTTATTGACCGGAGAACGTCTCGGTCATGTCTGCATGATTCCCGAACCCGTAGGGTCTACACACTTAAGGTTCGATGACGCTAGGGTTATAAAGGAAGTTTGTATGTGGTTACCGAATGTTGTTCGGAGTCCCGGATGAGATCCCGGACGTCACGAGGAGTTCCGGAATGGTCCGGAGGTAAAGAATTATATATGGGAAGTCCTGTTTTGATCACCAGAAAAGTTTCGAGTTTTATCGGTAATGTACCGGGACCACCGGGAGGGTCCCGGGGGTCCACCAAGTGGGGCCACCATCCTCGGAGGGCTGCATGGGCCAAGTGTGGGAGGGGACCAGCCCCAGGTGGGCTGGTGCCCCCCCCCCCCAAGAGGCCCATGCGCCAAGAGATAAGGGAAAGGGAGAGTCCTAAAGGGGGAAGGCACCTCCTAGGTGCCTTAGGGAGGATGGACTCCTCCCTGGCCGCACCCTTCCTTGGAGGAAGGGCCAAGGCTGCGCCCCCCTCTCCCTTGCCCCTATATATAGTGGAGGGGAGGGAGGGCAGCCGCACCTGAGTCCCTGGCGCCTCCCTTCCTCCCGTGACACCTCCTCCTCTCCCGCAGGTGTTTGGCGAAGCCCTACAGGATTGCCACGCTCCTCCACCACCACCACACCGTTGTGCTGCCGCTGGATGGAGTCTTCCTCAACCTCTCCCTCTCTCCTTGCTGGATCAAGGCATGGGAGACGTCACCGGGCTGTACGTGTGTTGAACGCGGAGGTGCCGTCCGTTCGGCACTAGGATCTCCGGTGATTTGGATCACGACGAGTACGACTCCTTCAACCCCGTTCTCTTGAACGCTTCCGCTTAGCAATCTACAAGGGTATGTAGATGCACTCTCCTTCCCCTTGTTGCTGGTTCCTCCATAGATAGATCTTGGTGACATGTAGGAAAATTTTGAATTTCTGCTACGTTCCCCAACAGAGGCATCATGAGCTAGGTCTATTGCGTAGATTCTTTGCATGAGTAGAACACAAAGTTGTTGTGGGCGTTGATTTTGTTCAGTATGCTTACCGTTACTAGTCCAATCTTGTTTCGACAGTATTGTGGGATGAAGCGGCCCAGACCGACCTTACACGTACACTTACGTGAGACAGGTTCCACCGACTGACATGCACTTGGTGCATAAGGTGGCTAGTGGGTGCCAGTCTTTCCCACTTTAGTCAGAACGGATTCGATGAAAAGGGTCCTTATGAAGGGTAAATAGCAATTGACATATCATATTGTGTTTTTTGCGTAGGTAAGAAACGTTCTTCCTAGAAACCCATAGCAGCCACGTAAAACATGCAAACAACAATTAGAGGACGTTTAACTTGTTTTTGCAGGGTATGCTATGTGATGTGATATGGCCAAGAAGAATGTGATGAATGATATGTGATGTATGAGATTGATCATGTTCTTGTAATAGGAATCACGACTTGCATGTCGATGAGTATGACAACCGGCAGGAGCCATAGGAGTTGTCTTTATTTATTGTATGACATGCGAGTCATTGAACAACGCCATGTAATTACTTTACTTTATTGCTAACCGGTAGCCATAGTAGTAGAAGTAATAAGTTGGCGAGACAACTTCATGGAGACATGATGATGGAGATCATGGTGTCATGCCGGTGACGATGATGATCACGGAGCCCCTAAGATGGAGATCAAAAGGAGCAATATGATATTGGCCATATCATGTCACTATTTGATTGCATGTGATGTTTATCATGTTTATGCATCTTATTTGCTTAGAACGACGGTAGTAAATAAGATGATCCCTCATTAAAATTTCAAGAAAGTGTTCCCCCTAACTGTGCACCGTTGCGAAAGTTCGTCGTTTTGAAGCACCACGTGATGATCGGGTGTGATAGATTCTTACGTTCACATACAACGGGTGTAAGACAGATTTACACACGCGAAACACTTAGGTTAACTTGACGAGCCTAGCATGTACAGACATGGCCTCGGAACACAAGAGATCGAATGGTCGAGCATGAGTCGTATGGTAGATACGATCAACATGAAGATGTTCACCGATGATGACTAGTCCGTCTCACGTGATGATCGGACACGGCCTAGTTGACTCGGATCATGTAATCACTTAGATGACTAGAGAGATGTCTATCTGAGTGGGAGTTCATAAGATGAACTTAATTATCCTGAACATAGTCAAAAGACCCTTTGCAAATTATGTCATAGCTCGCGCTTTAGTTCTACTGTTTTAGATATAGTCCTAGAGAAAATATAGTTGAAAGTTGATAGTAGCGATTATGCGATCAGTAGAAAGCTTATGTCCTTAATGCACCGCTCAGTGTGCAGCCCCAAACGTCGTCTGTGGATGTTGCGAACATCGGACATACACATTTTGATAACTACGTGATAGTTCAGTTAAATGGTTTAGAGTAGAGGCACCAAAGACGTTTTCGAAACGTCGCGGAACATATGAGATGTTTCGAGGGCTGAAATTGGAATTTCAGGCTCGTGCCCACGTCAAGAGGTATAAGACCTCCGACGATTTTCTTAGCCGGCAAACTAAGGGAGAAAAGCTCAATCGTTGAGCTTGTGCTCAGATTGTTTGAGTGCAACAATCACTTGAATCGAGTGGGAGTTGATCTTCCAGATGAGATAGTGATGTTTCTCCAAAGTCATTGCACCAAGCTACTAGAGCTTCATGATGAACTATAACATATCAGGGATAGATATGATGATCCTTGAGGTATTCGCGATGTTTGACACCGTGAAAGTAGAAATCAAGAAGGAGCATCAATTGTTGATGGTTGGTGAAACCACTAGTTTCAAGAAGGGCAAGGGCAAGAAGGGATACTTCATGAAACGGCAAATCAGCTGCTGCTCTAGTGAAGAAACCCAAGGTTGAACCCAAACCCGAGACTAAGTGCTTCTGTAATAAGGGGAACAGCCACTGGAGCAGCATTACCCTAGATACTTGGTAGATGAGAAGGCTGGCAAGGTCGATAGAAGTATATTGGATATACATTATGTTAATGTGTACTTTACTAGTACTCCTAGTAGCACCAGGGTATTAGGATACCGGTTTGGTTGCTAAGTGTTAGTAACTCGAAATAAAAGAGCTACAGAATAAACGGAGACTAGCTAAAGGTGAGCTAACGATATGTGTTGGAAGTGTTTCCAAGTTTGATGTGATCAAACATCGCACACTCCCTCTACCATCAAGATTAGTATTAAACCTGAATAATTGTCATTTGGTGTTTGCGTTGAGCATAGACATGATTGGATTATGTCTATCGCAATACTGTTATTCATTTAAGGAGAATAATGGTTACTCTATTTATTTGAATAATACCTTCAATGGTCTTGCACCTAAAGGAATGGTTTATTGAATCTCGATCGTAGCGATACACATTTTCATGCCAAAAGATATAAGATAGTAATGATAGTACCACTTACTTGTGGCACTGCCATGTAAGTCATATTGGTATAAAATGCATGAAGAAGCTCCATGTTGATGGATCTTTGGACTCACTCATTTTTGAAAAGTTTGAGACATGCGAACCATGTCTATTGGTGTATACGCATGAAGAAACTCCATGCAGATGGATCGTTTGGACTCTCTTGATTTTGAATCACTTGAGACATGCAAATCATACCACATGGGCAAGATGACTGAAAGCCTCGTTTTCAGTAAAATGGAACAAGAAAGAAACTTGTTGGAAGTAACACATTTTGATGTGTGCAGTCCAGTGAGTGCTAAGGCATGCAGTGAATATCGTTATGTTCTTACTTCACAGATGATTCGAGTAGATGTTGAGTATATTTACTTGATGAAACACAAGTCTGAATTATTGAATGGTTCAAGTAATTTCAGAGTGAAGTTGAAGATCATTGTGACAAGAGGATAAAATGTCTATGATATGATCATAGAGATGAGTATCTGAGTTACGAGTTTGGCACACAATTAAGACATTGTGGAGATTGTTTCACAACCAATACCGCCTGGAACACCATAGTGTGATGGTGTGTCCGAACATCATAGTCCATGATGTCTCTTATCGAATTACCACTATCGTTCATGGGTTAGGCATTAGAGACAACCGCACTCACTTTAAATAGGGCACCACGTAATTCCGTTGAGACGACACCGTTTGAACTGTGGTTTGGAGAAACCTAAGTTGTCGTTTCTTAAAGGTTTGGGGCTGCGACGCTTTTGTGAAAATGTTTCAAGTTGATAAGCTCGAACCCAAAGCGGATAAAATGCATTTTCATAGGACACCCAAAACAGTTGGGTATACCTCCTAATTCAGATCCGAAAGCAATAGGGGTTGTTTCTTGAATCGCGTCCTTTCTTGAGGAAAGGTTTGTCTCAAAAATTGAGTGGGGGGATGGTGGAGACTTGATGAGGTTATTGAACCGTCACTTCAACAAGTGTGTAGCAGGGCACAGGAAGTTGTTCCTGTGGCGCCTACACCAATTGAAGTAGAAGCTTATGATAGTGATCATGAAGTTTTGGATCAAGTCACTACCGTACCTCGTAGGGTGACAAGGATGCGTACTGCTTCAGAGTGGTACAGCAATCCTGTCTTGAAGGTCATGTTGCTAGACAACAATGAACCTACGAGCTATGGAGAAGCGATGGTGGGCCCAAATTCCGACAAATGGTTAGAAGCCATGAAATCCGAGATAGGATCCATGTATCAGAACAAAGCATGGACTTTCGTGGACTTGCTCGATGATCGGCAAGCCATTGAGATAAATGGATCTTTAAGAAGAAGACGGACGTGGACGGTGATGTCACCGTCTATGAAGCTCGACTTGTGGCGAAGAGTTTTTCACAAGTTCAAGGAGTTGACTACGATGAGATTTTCTCATCCATCGGAATCATGTTAGCATTAGCTGCATTTATGAAATCTGGCAGATGGATGTCAAGACGAGTTTCCTTACCAGTTTTCGTAAGGAAAGGTTGTATGTGATACAATCAGAAAAGCTTTGTCGATCCTAAGGATGCTAAAAGGTATGCTGGCTCCATCGATCCTTCTAAGGACTGGAGTAAGCATCTCAGAGTTGGAATGTGCGCTTTGATAAGATGATCAAAGATTTTGGGTTTATACAAAGTTTATGAGAAACTTGTATTTCTAAAGAAGTGAGTGGGAGCACTATAGAATTTCTGATGAGTATATGTTGTTGACATATTGTTGATCAGAAATGATGTAGAATTTCTGGAAAGCATATAGGGTTATTTGAAAGGTGTTTTTCAATAGAAAACCTGGAATAAGCTGCTTGAACATTGAGCATCAAGATCTATGAGGATAGATCAAAAAGGCTAAATGGTACTTTCAAATGAGCACATACCTTGACATGATCTTGAAGGTGTTCAAGATGGATCAGTCAAAGAAGGAGTTCTTGGCTGAGTTATAAGGTATGAAGTTAAGACTTAAAGCTCGACCACGGCAGAAAAGAGAGAAAGGACGAAGGTCGTCCCTATGCTTTAAATGTAGGCTCTACAGTATGCTATGCTGAGTACCACACCTGATGTGTGCCTTGCCACATGTCTGGCAAGAGAGTACAAAGGTGATCAAGGAGTGGATCACCATATAGCGGTCAAAATTGTCCTTGGAGTAATAAGGACATGTTTCTCGATTATGGAGGTGATAAAGAGTTCGGCGTAAAGGGTTACGTCGATGCAAGCTTTAACACCTATCCGAATGACTCTGAGTAGCAAACCGGATACGTATAGTGGAGCAACCATTTGGAATAGCTCCAAGTGGAGTGTGGAAGCAACATTTACAATATGACCTAGAGATTTGTGAAGTACATACGGATCTGAATGTTGGAGACCCGTTGACTAAAAACCTCTCTCACAAGAAAAACATGATCAAACCCCAGAACTCATTGAGTCTTAATCACATGATGATGTGAACTAATAAACTCTTTGGATGTTGGTCACATGGTGATGTGACCTGTGAGTGTTAATCACATGGCGATGTGAACTAGATTATTGTCTCTAGTGCAAGTGGGAGACCTTGGAAATATGCCCTAGAGGAAATAATAAATTAGTTATTATTATATTTCCTTGTTCATGATAATCGTTTATTATCCATGCTACAATTGTATTGATAGGAAACTCAGATACATGTGTGGGTACATAGACAACACCATGTCCCTAGTAAGCCTCTAGTTGACTAGCTCATTGATCAATAGATGGTTACGGTTTCCTGACCATGGACATTAGATGTCGTTGATAATGGGATCACATCATTAGGAAAATGATGTGATGGACAAGACCCAATCCTAAGCCTAGCACAAAGATCGTAGTTCGTATGCTAAAGCTTTTCTAATGTCAAGTATCATTTCCTTAGACCATGAGATTGTGCAACTCCCAGATACCGTAGGAATGCTTTGGGTGTACCAAACGTCACAACGTAACTGGGTGGCTATAAAGGTGCACTACAGGTATCTCCGAAAGTGTCTGTTGGGTTGGCACGAATCGAGACTGGGATTTGTCACTCCGGTTAACGGAGAGGTATCTCTGGGCCCACTCGGTAGGACATCATCATAATGTGCACAATGTGACCAAGGGGTTGAACATGGGATGATGTGTTACGGAACGAGTAAAGAGACTTGCCGGTAACGAGATTGAACAAGGTATCGGGATACCGACGATCGAATCTCGGGCAAGTACAATACCGCTAGACAAAGGGAATTGTATACGGGATCGATTGAGTCCTTGACATCGTGGTTCATCCAATGAGATCATCGTGGAACATGTGGGAGCCAACATGGGTATCCAGATCCCGCTGTTGGTTATTGATCGGAGAACGTCTCGGTCATGTCTGCATGATTCCCGAACCCGTAGGGTCTACACACTTAAGGTTCGATGACGCTAGGGTTATAAAGGAATTTTGTATGTGGTTACCGAATGTTGTTCGGAGTCTCGGATGAGATCCCGGACGTCATGAGGAGTTCCGGAATGGTCCGGAGGTAAAGAATTATATATGGGAAGTCCTATTTTGATCTCCTGAAAAGTTTCGGGTTTTATCGGTAATGTACCGGGACCATCGGGAGGGTCCCGGGGGTCCACCAAGTGGGGCCACCATCCTCGGAGGGCTGCATGGGCCAAGTGTGGGAGGGGACCAGCCCCAGGTGGGCTAGTGCGCCCTCCCAAGAGGCCCATGCGCCAAGAGATAAGGGAAAGGGAGAGTCCTAAAGGGGGAAGGCACCTCTTAGGTGCCTTAGGGAGGATGGACTCCTCCCTGGCCGCACCCTTCCTTGGAGGAAGGGCCAAGGCTGCGCCCCCCCTCTCCCTTGCCCCTATATATAGTGGAGGGGAGGGAGGGCAGCCACACTGAGTCCCTGGCGCGTCCCTCCCTCCTATGACACCTCCTCCTCTCCTGCAGGTGCTTGGCGAAGCCCTGCAGGATTGCCACGCTCCTTCACCACCACCACGCCGTTGTGCTGCTGCTGGATGGAGTCTTCCTCAACCTCTCCCTCTCTCCTTACTGGATCAAGGTATGGGAGACGTCACCGGGTTGTACGTGTGTTGAACGCGGAGGTGCCATCCGTTCGGCACTAGGATCTCTGGTGATTTGGATCACGACGAGTACGACTCCTTCAACCCCGTTCTCTTGAACGCTTCTGCTTAGCAATCTACAAGGGTATGTAGATGCACTCTCCTTCCCCTCGTTGCTGGTTCCTCCATAGATAGATCTTGGTGACACGTAGGAAAATTTTGAATTTCTGCTGCGTTCCCCAACAGACATTACCATCCACGCCCGTCTTCTTCTTAAAGATTCATTTATCTCAATGGCTTGCCGATCATTGGGCAAGTCCACCAAAGTCCATGCTTTGTTCTGATACATGGATCCTATCTCGGATTTCATGGCTTCTAACCATTTGTCGGAATTTGGGCCCACCATCGCTTCTCCACAGCTCGTAGGTTCATTGTTGTCTAGCAACATGACTTTCAAGACAGGATTACTGTACCGTTCTGAAGTAGTACGCATCCTTGTCACCCTACGAGGTACGATAGTGACTTGATCCGAAGATTCATGATCACTATCATAAGCTTCCACTTCAATTGGTGTAGGTTCCACAGGAACAACTTCCTGTGCCCTGCTACACACTGGTTGAAGTGATGGTTCAATAACCTCATCAAGTCTCCACCATCCTCCCACTCAACTTTTCGAGACAAACTTTTCCTCGAGAAAGGACCCGATTTAAAAAAATCACTTTTGCTTCCGGATCTAAATTAGGAGGTATACCCAACCATTTTGGGTATCCTATGAAGATGCATTTATCCGTTTTGGGTTCGAGCTTATCACGATGAAACTTTTCCACATAAGCGTCGCAGCCCCAAACTTTCAAGAAATGACAGCTTAGGTTTCTCTAAACCATATTTCTCACGGTGTCATCTCGACGGAATTACGTGGTGCCCTATTAAAGTGAGTGTGGTTGTCTATAATGCCTAACCCATGATCGATAGTGGTAATTCAATAAGAGACATCATGGTACGCACCATATCTAATAGGGTGCAACTATGATGTTCGGACACACCATCACACTATGGTGTTCCAGGCGGTATTAATTGTGAAACATTTCCACAATGTCTTAATTGCGTGCCAAAGCTCGTAACTTAGATACTCATCTCTATGATCATATCATAGACATTTTATCCTCTTGTCACAATGATCTTCAACTTCACTCTGAAATTACTTGAACCATTCAATAATTTGGACTTGTGTTTCATCAAGCAAATATATTCAACATGTACTCGAATCATCTGTGAAGTCAGAACATAACGATATTCACTGCATGCCTCAGCACTTATTGGACTGCACACATCAAAATGTGTTACTTCCAACAAGTTGCTATCTTGTTCCATCTTACTGAAAACGAGGCTTTTTAGTCATCTTGCCTATGTGGTATGATTTGCATATTTCAAGTGATTCAAAATCAAGTGAGTCCAAACGATCCATCTGCATGGAGTTTCTTCATGCGTATACACCAATAGACATGGTTTGCGTGTCTCAAACTTTTCAAAAATGAGTGAGTCCAAAGATCCATCAACATGGAGCTTCATCATGCGTTTTACACCAATATGACTTACATGACAGTGCCACAAGTAAGTGGTACTATCATTACTATCTTATATCCTTTTTGGCATGAAAATGTGTATGACTACGATCGAGATTCAATAAACCATTCCTTTTAGGTGCTAGACCAATGAAGGTATTATTCAAATAAACAGAGTAACCATTATTCTCCTTAAATGAATAACCGTATTGCGACAGACATAATCCAATCATGTCTATGCTCAACGCAAACACCAAATAACAATTATTTAGGTTTAACACCAATCTCGATGGTAGAGGGAGCGTGCGATGCTTGATCACATCAACCTTGGAAACACTTCCAACACGTATCGTCAGCTCACCTTTAGCTAGTCTCCATTTATTCCGTAGCTTTTATTTCGAGTTACTAACACTTAGCAACCGAACCGGTACCTAATACCCTGGTGCTACTAGGAGTACTAGTAAAGTACACATTAACATAATGTATATCCAATATACTTCTATCGACCTTGCCAGCCTTCTTATCTACCAAGTATCTAGGGTAATTCTGCTCCAGTGGTTGTTCCCCTTATTACAGAAGCACTTAGTCTCGGGTTTGGGTTCAACCTTGGGTTTCTTCACTGGAGCAGCAACTGATTTGCCATTTCATGAAGTGTCCCTTCTTGCCCTTGCCCTTCTTGAAACTAGTGGTTTCACCAACCATCAACAATTGATGCTCCTTCTTGATTTCTACTTTCGCGGTGTCAAACATCGTGAATACCTCAAGGATCATCATATCTATCCCTGATATGTTATAGTTCATCACGAAGCTCTAGCAGCTTGGTGGCAATGACTTTGGAGAAACATCACTATCTCATCTAGAAGATCAACTCCCACTCGATTCAAGTGATTGTTGTACTCAGACAATCTGAGCACAAGCTCAACGATTGAGATTTTCTCCCTTAGTTTGCAGGCTAAGAAAATTGTGGAGGTCTCATACCTCTTGACGTGGGCACGAGCCTGAAATCCCAATTTCAGCCCTTGAAACATCTCATATGTTCCGCGATGTTTCGAAAACGTCTTTGGTGCCTCAACTCTAAACCGTTTAACTGAACTATCACGTAGTTATCAAAACGTGTATGTCCGATGTTCGCAACATCCACAAATGACGTTTGGGGTTCAGCACACTGAGTGGTGCATTAAGGACATAAGCTTTCTACTGTCCGCATAATCGCTACTATCAACTTTCAACTATATTTTTCTCTAGGAACATATCTAAACAGTGGAACTAAAACGCGAGATTACGACATAATTTGTAAAGGTCTTTTGACTATGTTCAGGATAATTAAGTTCATCTTATGAACTCCCACTCAGATAGACATCCCTCTAGTCATCTAAGTGATTACATGATCCGAGTCAACTAGGCCGTGTCCGATCATCACGTGAGACGGACTAGTCATCATCGGTGAACATCTTCATGTTGATCGTATCTACTATACGACTCATGCTCGACCTTTCGGTCTCTTGTGTTCCGAGGCCATGTCTGTACATGCTAGGCTCGTCAAGTTAACCTAAGTGTTTCGCGTGTGTAAATCTGGCTTACACCCGTTGTATGTGAACGTAAGAATCTATCACACCCGATCATCACGTCGTGCTTCGAAACGACGAACTTTCGCAACGGTGCACAGTTAGGGGGAACACTTTCTTGAAATTTTAATGAGGGATCATCTTATTTACTACTGTCGTTCTAAGCAAATAAGATGCATAAACATCATATGCAATCAAATAGTGACATGATATGGCCAATATCATATTGCTCCTTTTGATCTCCATCTTCGGGGCTCCATGATCATCATCGTCACCGGCATGACACCATGATCTCCATCATCGTGTCTCCATGAAATTGTCTCACCAACTTATTACTTCTACTACTATGGCTACCGGTTAGCAATAAAGTAAAGTAATTACATGGCGTTGTTCAATGACACGCAGGTCATACAATAAATAAAGACAACTTCTATGGCTCCTGCCGGTTGTCATACTCATTGTCATGCAAGTCGTGAATCCTATTACAAGAACATGATCAATCTCATACATCACATATCATTCATCACATTCTTCTTGGCCATATCACATCACATAGCATACCCTGCAAAAACAAGTTAGACGTCCTCTAATTGTTGTTTGCATGTTTTACGTGGCTGCTATGGGTTTCTATCAAGAACGTTTCTTACCTACGCAAAACCACAACGTGATATGCCAATTGCTATTTACCCTTCATAAGGACCCTTTTCATCGAATCCGTTCCGACTAAAGTGGGAGAGACTGGCACCCGCTAGCCACCTTATGCACCAAGTGCATGTCAGTCGGTGGAACCTGTCTCACTTAAGTGTACGTGTAAGGTCGGTCCGGGCCGCTTCATCCCACAATACTGTCGAAACAAGATTGGACTAGTAACGGTAAGCATATTGAACAAAATCAACGCCCACAACTACTTTGTGTTCTACTCGTGCAAATAATCTACGCAATAGACCTAGCTCATGATGCCACTGTTGGGGAACGTAGCAGAAATTCAAAATTTCCCTACGTGTCACCAAGATCTATCTATGGAGAAACCAGCAACGAGGGGAAGGAGAGTGCATCTACATACCCTTGTAGATCGCTAAGCGGAAGTGTTCAAGAGAACGGGGTTGAAGGAGTTGTACTCGTCGTGATCCAAATCACCGGAGATCCTAGTGCCGAACGGACGACACCTCCGCGTTCAACACACGTACAGCCCGGTGACGTCTCCCATGCCTTGATCCAGCAAGGTGAGAGGGAGAGGTTGAGGAAGACTCCATCCAGCAGCAGCACAACGGCGTGATGGTGATGGAGGAGCGTGGTAGTCCAGCAGGGCTTCGCCAAGCACCGCGAGATATGAGGAGAAAGAGAGGTAGGGCTGCGCCAACAGGAGAAGAAACTCATGTCTTGGGCTGCTCCTATGCCTCCACTATATATAGGGGGAGAGGGGGTTACGCCCCCACCTAGGTTTCCACCCCCTAGGGGCGGCGGCCAGCCCTAGATCCCATCTAGGGGGGCGGCCAAGGGGGGAGAGGGGAAACTTGCCCCCCAAGCAAGGTGGGGCGCCCCCTCCCCAAACCCTAGGCACCTTGGGCCCTTGTGGGGGGGGGGGGGCGTACCAGCCCACCAGGGGCTGGTCCCCTCCCACACTTGGCCCATGCTGCCCTCCGGGGATGGTGGACCCACTTGGTGGACCCCCGGGACCCTCTCGGTGGTCCCGGTACGTTACCGATAAAACCTGAAACTTTTCCGGTGACCAAAACAGGACTTCCCATATATGAATCTTTACCTCTGGACCATTCCGGAACTCCTCGTGACGTCTGGGATCTCATCCGGGACTCCGAACAACATTCAGTAACCACATACAAACTTCCTTTATAACCCTAGCGTCATCGAACCTTAAGTGTGTAGACCCTACGGGTTCGGGAACCATGTAGACATGACCGAGACGTTCTCCGGTCAATAACCAACAGCGGGATCTGGATACCCATGTTGGCTCCCACATGTTCCACGATGATCTCATCGGATGAACCACGATGTCAAGGACTCAATCGATCCCGTATACAATTCCCTTTGTCTAGCGGTATTGTACTTGCCCGAGATTCGATCGTCGGTATCCCGATACCTTATTCAATCTCGTTACTGGCAAGTCTCTTTACTCGTTCCGTAACACATCATCCCGTGATCAACCCCTTGGTCACATTGTGCACATTATGATGATGTCCTACCGAGTGGGCCCAGAGATACCTCTCCGTTTACACGGAGTGACAAATCCCAGTCTCGATTCGTGCCAACCCAACAGACACTTTCAGAGATACCTGTAGTGCACCTTTATAGCCACCCAGTTACGTTGTGACGTTTGGTACACCCAAAGCATTCCTACGGTATCCGGGAGTTGCACAATCTCATGGTCTAAGGAAATGATACTTGACATTAGAAAAGCTTTAGCATACGAACTACGATCTTTGTGCTAGGCTTAGGATTGTGTCTTGTCCAACACATCATTCTCCTAATGATGTGATCCCGTTATCAACGACATCCAATGTCCATGGTCAGGAAACCGTAACCATCTATTGATCAACGAGCTAGTCAATTAGAGGCTTACTAGGGACATGGTGTTGTCTATGTATCTACACATGTATCTGAGTTTCCTATCAATACAATTATAGCATGGATAATAAACGATTATCATTCAAGGAAATATAATAATAACTTGTTTATTATTGCCTTTAGGGCATATTTCCAACACTGCCATGACCGTTCCTCTCTGCAATTCCTCTTGTTGTTTTCGCATCTGTCCTGAACCACCTGAGTCCAAAGGACCCCCGTCGACGTCCCCTACTCGATCTGGATCAAGATGAGGAGCGTCGGCTGAGATCATGTTGTAGTTATGCTGGGAAGGCCGGGACGGGAGCCGCGATCATGCTGGCGTTGGTGGCCCGGGGCCGATCCAGAGAAGGCTAGGGCTGCGATCCAGACAAGCGATGGCGACGCGTCCCCGTTCTGGTGTGGCTGGCGGGTGCGGCATGGATCTAGATCGACGAATTGATGGGCAACGAGCTGCTCCGTCCCAAGCGAGGTGTCGCACTGGGCGGGCGGCCGTAGGCCACAGCGTCGCGTCGCAAGAAAGTTTCAGGTCAGACTTGGTCTCTAGCTTGGCAGGTAAGCCTGTTTTGTTGTTCAGATTGAAAAATGCCACAGCAGCACCAAAAGTGTTTATTTGGCCATTACTATGCAAATTGTGTTATGTTATCAACTGCTAAACTTACAATATTTTATATGCATGGTGATACTCGGCGGGAACTGATGTTTGTGCTTTGTTCGTTTCAGTGGTTGATTGTAGCTAGCATTCTATATTGTTCTAATTAAAGGAGTGGAGCAGCGACCAGATGGAGCTTTGTGGTGGCGACCAGGCCACCAGGGAGGAGCGGAGCAGCAGCTAGCATCGGCGGACAGGTAGAGAAGATTATTGGGTGATGGCAATGAGCGATCGAGTTCAGACTGGTTCGTACTGGTGAGAGGTAACCTCATTGTTCCTTTTATAAGATGGGAGAAGAACCAAATCCATTTAACCAAACATGTGGATAGGTCGATGACTTCGTGCGGCCGCGGTAGAGCATGCCAAGAAAGGAGATGGCTGGAGGCGTCCTTCCATGTTGCACAGTCGAGCGTGCTCTATTCACAAATAGCATTGTTTTTCACACGCATCGTTGTATGCAAACATAGTTTACATTCAAGTGAGTTTGTTGGATTTGCAACTTTATGCCATTATATTACGATAATGTATCTGAAGATCGATTAGGAGTATAAATTATATGTTTACAAGAATGTGACAATAGTACAACCTCATCAGACAATATAAGGTGGGTAGCAGTTGAGCCATTCATTTGTTAGGGACTGCTATTTTCCCTTATGTGTACCGTCAGACAGAACAGAAGATTCGTTTCATTCCCTTTTTGATGTCTTTCCATATTTCTATGTTTCATTGTATGTAAAAACGAAAGGAAGCAAGATTATATAGAGAATTTCTGCATTGGAAATCCATACGCAATG